>NC_134835.1:32538492-32759792 GCF_004210375.1 Tachypleus tridentatus
TGAACTATAATCATACAGTTCCAACATTTTCTGTATAATTCAGTTAGTTATAAATGAACTATATCATACAGTTCCAACATTTTCTGTATAATTCTTGTTAGTCATTGAACAATGAACTATAATCATACAGTTCCAACATTTTTCTGTATAATTCAGTTAGTCATCGAACAAATGAACTATATCATTTTGTTCCAATGTTTTCTGTATAATTCAGTTAGTTATTGAGCAAATGAACTATATCATACAGTTCCAACATTTTCTGTATAATTCAGTTAGTTATGAAACGCAATGAACTTATAATGTTTAGTTCCAAATATTTTCTGTATAATTCAGTTAGTCATGAAAAGCAAATGAACTATATTTACAGTTCCAACATTTTCTGTATAATTCAGTTGGTTATCGACAATGAACTATATCATACAGTTCCAACATTTTTTGTATAATTCAGTTAGTTATAGAACAATGAACTATATCATACAGTTCCAACATTTTCTGTATAATTCAGTTATTGGCTGAAAATGAACTATATCATACAGATTTCCAACATTTTTTTTGTATAATTCAGTTAGTCATTGAAAATGAACTATATCATACAGTTCAAACAATTTCTGAATAATTCAGTTAGTCATAAAAATGATCCAGTTCCAACTATATCATACAGTTCCAACATTTTTCTATATAATTCAGTTAGTCATAAAGCAATGAACTATATCATACAGTTCCAACATTTTCTGTATAATTCAGTTAGTCATAAAACAATGAACTATATCATACAGTTCCAACATTTTCTGTATAATTCAGTTAGTTATCGAACAATGAACTATATCATACAGTTCCAACATTTTCTGTATAATTCACTTAGTTTGAAGAGAATGAACTATATCATACAGTTCCTACATTTTTTTTGTATAATTCAGTTAGTCATTGAAAATGAACTATATCATAC
Source organism: Tachypleus tridentatus (assembly GCF_004210375.1). Classification (NCBI taxonomy): domain Eukaryota; kingdom Metazoa; phylum Arthropoda; class Merostomata; order Xiphosura; family Limulidae; genus Tachypleus; species Tachypleus tridentatus. The sequence continues at coordinate 32,539,439 of NC_134835.1, forward strand.
AGTTCAAACAATTTCTGTATAATTCAGTTAGTCATAAAACAATGAAACTCATATCATACAGTTCCAACATTTTCTATATAATTCAGTTAGTATAAAAACAATGAACTATATCTATACAGTTCCAACATTTTCTGTATAATTCAGTTAGTCATAAAACAATGAACTATATCATACAACAGTTCCAACATTTTCTGTATAATTCAGTTAGTTATCGAACAATGAACTATATCGTACAGTTCCAACATTTTCTGTATAATTCAGTTAGTTATAGAACAATGAACTATATCATACAGTTCCAACATTTTCTGTATAATTCAGTTAGTCATTGAAAAATGAACTACTATCATACAGTTCCTACATTTTTTGTATAATTCAGTTAGTCATTTAGAAATGAACTATATCATACAGTTCAAACAATTTCTGAATAATTCAGTTAGTCATAGAATGACAGAATTATATCATACAGTACCAAAATTTTTCTGTATAATTCACTTAGTTATCGAACAATGAACTATATCATACAGTTCAAACATTTTCTGTATAATTCAGTCAGTTATAGAACAATGAACTATATCATACAGTTCCTACATTTCTGTATAATTCAGTTAGTCATTAGAACAATGAACAATATCATACAGTTCCTACATTTTTTTTTTTGTATAATTCAGTTAGCCATTGAACAATGAACTATATCATACAGTTCCAACATTTTTTTGTATAATTCAGTTAGTTATAGAACAAATGAACTATATCATACAGTTCCAACATTTTTTTTGTATAATTCAGTTAGTTATAGAACAATGAACTATATCATACAGTTCCAACATTTTCTGTATAATTCAGTTAGTCATTGAACAATGAACTATATCATACAGTTCCAACATTTTCTGTATAATTCAGTTAGTTATAGAACAATGAACTATATCGTACAGTTCCAACATTTTCTGTATAATTCAGTTAGTCATAGAACAATGAACTATATCATACAGTTCCAACATTTTCTGTATAATTCAGTTAGTTATAGAACAATGAACTATATCATACAGTTCCTACATTTTCTGTATAATTCAGTTAGTTTAACGAGTTTTTTTTTTAAAGAAGATGGGTGTTTAGAAATCTGTAACAGTTACAAAACGTATATTTTATTTTGATATATAAAATCAATTAAAAATATCCATGTTTATAGATTGAATAACCAGGTGTAGCATTAGTGCATTAGAAACACTGTAAAATACACATGTTTATTGAACTGTGTGTTCACATTTATATGCAAAAACGGCTCGTTTGGGCTGAGAAAACACTTTACATAGAAGAGCGAACAGCGTTTCGACCTTCTTCGGTCATCATCAAAGTGTTTTCTCAGCCCAAACGATATGTTATATAAATTTTCTCTCAACAAGTGGGTTTCTCGTCATCACTGATTGTGTGTCTGTATATATTAATTATTATTCAACATTTCAGTAGTAAATTTAGAAATAAAAGTAGTTCAATCTTTATTTATTGTTTTCATGTCTGTTTCTCTGGGATCACATCTGACGTTGATTTTGTCACTTGAACTTTTTTTACAGCAAGGAATTCGATTTGATCCCGACCTTCCTCAGACGATTCGACTAGAATTTGCAAAAGCAATACGAAGGTTAGCAAACCGAAACAGCAGTCGCCGCCTGCAGCTGCTACCTACCCAACCTTACTACACCCCGTAACAGGACGTAAGTGCACTTAGAAAATAGAAACATAATAGTTTGTTTCTTTTTTAATTTCTCGCAAAGCTACACGAGGGATGTATGCACTAAATGTCCCTAATTTAGTAGCGTAAGACTAGAGGGAAGGCAGCTAGTCGTCACCACCCACCGCCAACTTTTGGAATACTCTATTAGCAACGAAAAGTGGGACTGATCGTCACATTACAACGCCCTCACAGCTAAAGGGCGAGCATGTTTGGTGCAATGGGGTTCGAACCCGGGACCTCAGACTACGAATTCAGCGCCCTAAACACCTTGACCATGTCGGGCTGAGAAAGAGAAATCCTGACATGCTCAGACAACTTCATATCAAACCATCACAAAATCTCTTTGAAATCTTTAATACATAAAACGAATCCCCAGATCGGATAGCATTAGGTCTTCAGACTTGCAATGCTAAAATCCGAGATTCGGTTTCCCAAAAGCAGATCGCTCAATGCGGTCTTGTTCCGAAACGAACATAAAATAATAAGAAAATAAAATTATCAAAGAGCGTTTGATACAGTTTAATGGATATAAATATATCGACATGTGAAAAGTGTGCATGCTATTATTTTGTTGAAAAGTCATATTGGACTATCTGCTGCGTTTACTGAAAGGAATCGAACCTATAATTGTAGCTTTTAAATTCGTAGATTTACTGCTGTCCCACCGGGGACTGTCTGCAAAGAAGTATTATCCATTCTAACTTCTAATAATGTTAAGAACACAATTTTAATATATTATTACCAGTAATTACAGTTCTGGCGGATGTGTTGCATAACGTTGTGATTTACAACATAACATATTAACAGTCACGACCACTGAAAAACAAGTTTTGAGTTTTCCATCTAATTATCTTTTAATTTTAAAGATCCTTCATTAAACATATTAATTATAGCGGCATCTGTTGACAGCATAGGAAAGTGTTTCGTTTGCTCTTTCAGATTACAAACTCAGTACGCGGTCGTTATTTCAAATATCATAATAGAATATAGTTTCAACTGAATGTGTGTTTTTCCTTATAGCAAAGCCACATCAGGCTATCTGCTGAGCCCACCGATGGGGATCGAACACCTGATTTTAGCGTCGTAAATCCGTAGACTTACCGCTGTACTAGCGGGAAGCAGTTGCAATTGAAAGACGTCGTTAATATAATTGTTAGTCTAACAGTAACTACATAGTGTTGTTATGTTCTTATATCAACTAGTTTATTCTTAGTTTGATGGTTAAAAATTAATTAACCACTTCGTTGATATGATGGTTACTCTGAATTTGCGCAGAGTGAACTAAAAATGAAGCACACCGTGTCATCCACCCACATTTAGAAAGATTTTCTACCTGAACTCCAACTTATAGAAACAATAGTTTTTATCTACAACACTACCTTATAACGACATGTCATCACATATATCTTCTATCTATATCTCTAGCACCACGAAACTAACAGTCAATCTGACTTACATAAGTCTACTATCTACAACACTACCTTATAACGACATGTCATCACATATATCTTCTATCTATATCTCTAGCACCACGAAACTAACAGTCAATCTGACTTACATAAGTCTACTATCTACAACACTACCTTATAACGACATGTCATCACATATATCTTCTATCTATACCTCTAGCACCACGAAACTAACAGTCAATCTGACTTACATAAGTCTACTATCTGCAACACTACCTTATAACGACATGTCATCACATATATCTTCTATCTATATCTCTAGCACCACGAAACTAACAGTCAATCTGACTTACATAAGTCTACTATCTACAACACTACCTTATAACGACATGTCATCACATATATCTTCTATCTATATCTCTAGCACCTTTGAACTAACAATTGTTATATATCATAAATTCTTCAACCTATGTCTCTAATGGACTAAACTTTGTTCCCACTATTCAGATTTATCTGTTAGTCTTTGCTTTGAAAAGTATGTCCACCTGTACCGATCGTTTGAGTATTCCCATTTGTAAAGCTTCTCTAAACAACGGAAGTTGTGAAGCAGAAGAAGGGTCACCATGGTGATAGTGATACTTGTCTTCCTGTATCTCCAATCTACAATATTTATGTTATTTACAATACATACACTAGAATACAATACATTCTCACCTGTATTTATATTGTTAGATAGATAAACAATGATACAGTAGAATGCAATACATTCTTACCTGTATTTATATTGTTAGATAGATAAACAATGATACAGTAGAATGCAATACATTCTCACCTGTATTTATATTGTTAGATAGATAAACAATGATACAGTAGAATGCAATACATTCTCACCTGTATTTATATTGTTAGATAGATAAACAATGATACAGTAGAATACAATACATTCTTACCTGTATTTATATTGTTAGATAGATAAAAATGATACAGTAGAATGCAATACATTCTTACCTGTATTTATATTGTTAGATAGATAAACAATGATACAGTAGAATACAATACATTCTTACCTGTATTTATATTGTTAGATAGATAAACAATTAGTTTATTTCTTACATGACATTTGTCAAAACTTAAATACGTTTTCTATTAGTTTATTAACATTATCGTGAGTACATCCCATATTTAACAATCTGTCAAGAAACTAAAGTTAAATGAAACACAGCCTTCCATATCCATGTGTCCACCCACTGTATTTAAGCTAAAATTTCAATTGTGCATAACCACATTCAGCAAATCTTTAATTCTGAATATAAAGTAGCTATGGGAGAAAAGACTTCTTGCTCTAGTCTATCAGTTTCATCAGTCCTGAAATTCAAGTCTGTGTTTCCAGTCTTTCTCCTACGACGTTTATCGAGACAATCCACATTAAACAAATAGCTCAGATTTCTTAAGGCATGGCCAAGCGTGATAAAGCGTTCGACTCATAATCCAAAGGTCGCGGGTTCGAATCCGGTCGCAACAAACATGCTTGCCCTTTCAGCCGTGGGGACGTTATAATGTGACGGTCAATCCCACTATTCGTGGGTAAAAGAGTAGCCCAAGAGTTGGCGGTGGGTGGTGATGAATAGCTGCCTTCCCTCTAGTCTTACATATCTAAATTAGAGACGGCTAGCGCAGATAGCCATCGAGTAACTTTGAGCGAAATTTAAAAAACAAAGCTCTTAAGGCATATGCCATTATAATAGCTTGCTTCTGTGAAAACTCCAGCAAAATGCGAAGTAAGTCAACTACCTTAATTAAAGGTTGACGTAATTTAGTTATCTTTATTATGTTAAAGAAATCCATCAATGGATCCAAAAACTCTTAACTGAGTTCCTTCAAGGCTTTACGGCAAGTAATTTTTATTCCAACAGTTTCTGTCGAGATATTAATCAAGTGTTTCTTAAAGAGCTCTTTTCCTGAGAAGATATTTGACACCCTGAGTGAACAACAGCTCCTCTCCACTTCAGGAAATTATTTAGCCTAACGCAAAGTAGTCATAGCTATTTAATCTCTGAAAAAGTAAATTTTATTTTAATAAAGTTGTTTTCCTCTGGCATTATAAATGTTTTTTTCATTGTCCTTATTTCCAGCGTTAATAATGGTTTCATCATCAGGTACATGAAAAATTCCTGAATGGTTCCTATTTAATAAATCGCTAAATTGTTATGTCTAATTTCACACAACTTTTGTACATTGTGAACATCATTCGTTGTGTAATTACATATAATACTCACAGAACTGCAGGTTATTTGGACTTACAGACGTCTATCATCTTACGAACGATCTATTGACCTGATTTATGAGAGCGTTGTACACTGTCCTTCCAGTAATAACTTAATACGTAGTCCAAAAGAGGCGGGGCTCTACTAATAAAGTTTTAAAAATATTTTGTAGCACCACTCTTAGCTTGTTAAACACTGCAATTCTGCTTGCTTGTCACGCCTTAAACTAAGTTTAGACGAGTTTCTGGCACATGTTATCTGCATTGTTGTTTCAATCACCTGATCAGCTGATGATGAATAGTAAGTACAGTTTACTTTGCAGTAAATGAATTCCTCCAAAGCGTTTATCAAGTGTCAATATTCACGATTTAGGTTCCGAATCGTTTATGATGTTGCTTTGGTAATTAACAACACTTTCCCAGCTCATAGAAACATGTCACGACTTCTGGGAAGTTTTATTTGGGTTATTTTGCTAACAAAGGCTATTTAAACATGCAGCCACTTCACATAGAAGTCCCTCGCTTATCAGAATGTAGCCTTACTACTTTGTTCCCGTCTTTCATGATTGGTACAGTTTTCAGCTGTGGATTCCCAGAAAAGATATGAATTGGTTAACTTAGCTCCTTTATGTATGTGAACGACCGTTAAAGAATTTACAACAAATAAAACGTGTGTAATGGAGATATTCTAGACCCCTATTTCCAGTGGGACAACAGTACGTCCGCGAACTTACAACGCTAGAAACCGGCTTTCGATACCCGTGATGGGCAGATAGTTCTTTGTGTAGCCCAAACACGGGCCTGTATTACAGATGACACACGTTCGCAGGTAGCCATACTGAATGCTGGAAATACCCTGCAACAACGACTTCTGGTTTTCTTTTAAAGCCAATAGATGAATATTTTCTCTAACTTAACGTTTCTTAGATACCATGCTATAAAATATTCTTTAGTACTCACTGATCTAACGTTGGACATATCACGTACAATCGAGCTTTGAAACTATTTCATCTAATCAGTTTTCTCTGTTTCCGTGGACTATAATATTTTTTTTTTTTGTTTGTTTGGAAATTTCGCACAAAGCTACTCGAGGGCTATCTGTGCTAGCCGTCCCTAATTTAGTAGTGTTAGACTAGAGGGAAGGCAGCTAGTCATCACCACCCACCGCCAACTCTTGGGCTACTCTTTTACCAACGAATAGTGGGATTGACCGTAACATTATACACCCCCACGGCTGGGAGCGCGACGCGGGCGCGAACCCGCGACCCTCGGATTACGAGTCGCACGCCTTACGCGCTAGGCCATGCCGGGCCAGGACTATAATAAGGCCTCTTTGAAAGTTGTTCAAGTTACAAACTTTTATCTTGCAAACACTTTACTGCCGCTAATCTATCCAAATGGCCTGCCTCTAGTTTCAGTCCCTGAACTTCCTATTGTATAGATATATAAAAGAATTATACTTAAGACTCTAGTTTATTACCATATTTCTTCTCTGTATCTCTGTTTTCACTGAACTAACGTTTATTACGTGTTCCAAAATCTCCTAACTTACCATTAACTCTTTGAGAGACGTAAAGTGTATTAAAGTTTAACGAATCAGCCAAGAATAGTAACTCGAGAAACAAAATATCAGTCTAAGTTTTCTTAATCAGTAACATTTCTTTGTTAGTTAAGCAGACAGATATTAAATAACTCTAAAGTTAAGCCTAGTTTGATTAGGTCATCTCATGACTCTAAGTACACCAAGTTCACTATGTTTCAGAAGAAATTGGAGCTACTCTTCTACCAGGAGTCCACGATGGCTGGTCTCCACATCCACTTTCTTACGCTGAAGTGCCAGTGACGTCTGGTCTTCATTCTCCTGCTTTATTACATCCGGCACTGCATGCTCAACTTCCGGTAATTATGTACTACGTAAGAATTATTATGGTCATGTTTTTTACATTAGGTGTCAGGTTTTCTTTAAACAAAATATCAGTTGCACTGCTTTCTGCACATCGCATGCTTTCTTTAAATTGTTTTGGTCACCAAACCACTCTGACGTCACTCTTTAGTTTTCTTAATACAGCTGAAGCTATGTTACTTCTAAGAAATATTATTTGTAAAGCATCCCACTTAATGTATTATTGTAAAGGAAAAGAAATGTACTTTAAATTAATCGGAGAATAAATTATCGAGTCAATTACTAGTTTAGTATTATTTTAGAATTTTCTTAGGGGTTAATGACCTTTAACTCTTCTCTTTTATTTTTATTATTTCTTTTGATTACAGCCCCTTTGACAGTACACCCAGCTCTTTCGCACGCTGCTCTTGCGGGAACTGGAGCTATTCACGCCACGATACCACCCTCCCATCTGGTGGCGAGTCCGGCGTTAGCCAGTCCTGTAGGCTCTGCCTCGTCTGTATCTAACACACCTCCCTGTTCAACTCTCTTTGTTGCAAATCTAGGCCAATTTGTTTCAGAACAAGAACTCAAAGATCTCTTTGGCTGGTACAAATATTTTGTTCTCGAAGTATCAAAGCTAATGAATTAACAGTAAAAATTAAAACACCCGTTTTGTTGTGTCCACGTCTACTAACTACCATATTTTTTTATGACAGACTACAATTTTACGTTAATTAATTGTACTAACTTAGGATTTCTTGGATATAACGAGTAAACCGATATTCGTCAGTCTTTTTTTTTCTCCATAAGATTGTCTAAGAAACAAATTAGAAAATTGTTTATAGGAAATTAAAGAAATAAATCCTTCATACAGAAAAACAATCGTAAAAAATGCTGACAAATTACAAAATTAAAATGCCTGAACATTTCTCATTTTAAGATTTTAATGGTGATTTAATTATTTAATTGATATTAATTTAGCTGTAAAATGAATAAATTTGGCTAATTAGTAATAAATAAATGTTTAAAATATTCTTTCCTTCAGTCTGTATTTACTAACTGTCACTAGATGGCGGGACGATCATTAAGTGCTGATTTCGTGTCTTTGATTAGACAAAATAAAATTTTAAGAACAGTGAGACATTTCCCGACTGATTTTAGTCTGATAATTTTAGTCTGATAGACTGATAATATTTCTACAAATATAAATTTAAAGATAAATCTTTTCTTTTTTAGTTTTCCTGGTTTCTGCCGTCTGAGAATGCACAACAAAGGAGGAGCACCGGTGGCTTTTGTTGAATATCAGGTAAGACAACACCTTATCACAATCTTTAAAGTTACTCACATACAATAATAAAACTTTTAAGAAATAGCAAACGTGCCCGAATGAGTTGATGCCTTATTATTTTGGAATATATATGTTAAGAATATTTTAATAATAAGTTTTGTCTTTGGTCTTTTTTGTGTGCGTCTCGTGATCCATTTCTCATACATACACGTTAGACAGGTTAGCGGTTCCTATACCTGTAATATGAAATAATATCAGTATCTAATTCTAACTTTCCAAAATGTTCCATGTTTGTCATAGTTATGACAGTTATTGTTAACAACAAATTCCTTTATGTATTAATAAGATTAAATAATATATTTTCGTCTCAATTACGATTGTTTAGTAACCATTTACATTGAATTACTAACGACAACCCATTAGATGAAATAGATCCATTCAATTAATAAATAATTTTCAGTGTCATTCTCTGATTTGACGTTACATTCTGTTGGTAATTTTAAAGTTCTTCAAACATAACTTAATAAAACCTATTAAAACTGTTGATAATTTTATCTTTGTTCAAACATAACTCAATAAAGAAGCTATTAAAACTGTTGATAATTTTATCTTTCTTCAAACATAACTTAATAAAGAAGCTATTAAATCTGTTGATAATTTTTCTTTGTCCAAACATAACTTAATAAAGAAGCTATTAAAACTGTTGATAATTTTATCTTTGTTCAAACATAACTTAATAAAGAAGCTATTAAATCTGTTGATAATTTTATCTTTGTTCAAACATAAGTTAATAAAGAAGCTATTAAAACTGTTGATAATTTTATCTTTGTTCAAACATAACTTAATGAAGAAGCTATTAAAACTGTTGATAATTTTATCTTTGTTCAAACATAACTTAATGAAGAAGCTATTAAAACTGTTGATAATTTTATCTTTGTTCAAACATAACTTAATAAAGAAGCTATTAAATCTGTTGATAATGTTATCTTTGTTCAAACATAACTTAATAAAGAAGCTATTAAAACTGTTGATAATTTTATCTTTGTTCAAACATAACTTAATAAAGAAGCTATTAAAACTGTTGATAATTTTATCTTTGTTCAAACATAACTTAATGAAGAAGCTATTAAAACTGTTGATAATTTTATCTTTGTTCAAACATAACTTAATAAAGAAGCTATTAAATCTGTTGATAATTTTATCTTTGTTCAAACATAACTTAATAAAGAAGCTATTAAAACTGTTGATAATTCTATCTTTGTTCAAACATAACTTAATAAAGAAGCTATTAAAACTGTTGATAATTTTATTTTTGTTCAAACATAACTTAATAAAGAAGCTATTAAAACTGTTGATAATTTTATCTTTGTTCAAACATAACTTAATGAAGAAGCTATTAAAACTGTTGATAATTTTATCTTTGTTCAAACATAACTTAATGAAGAAGCTATTAAAACTGTTGATAATTTTATCTTTGTTCAAACATAACTTAATAAAGAAGCTATTAAATCTGTTGATAATTTTATCTTTGTTCAAACATAACTTAATAAAGAAGCTATTAAAACTCTTGATAATTCTATCTTTGTTCAAACATAACTTAATAAAGAAGCTATTAAAACTGTTGATAATTTTATCTTTGCTCAAACATAACTTAATAAAGAAGCTATTAAAACTGTTGAATAATTTTATCTTTGTTCAAACATAACTTAATAAAGAAGCTGTCAAAACTGTTGATAATTTTATCTTTCATCAAACATAACTTAATAAAGAAGCTGTCAAAACTGTTGATAATTTTATCTTTGTTCAAACATAACTTAATAAAGAAGCTATTAAAACTGTTGATAATTTTATCTTTCTTCAAACATAACTTAATAAAGAAGCTGTCAAAACTGTTGATAATTTTATCTTTCTTCAAACATAACTTAATAAAGAAGCTGTCAAAACTGTTGATAATTTTATCTTTGTTCAAAGATAACTTAATGAAGAAGCTATTAAATCTGTTGATAATTTTATTTTTGCTCAAACATAACTTAATAAAGAAGCTATTAAAACTGTTGAATAATTTTATCTTTGTTCAAACATAACTTAATAAAGAAGCTATTAAAACTGTTGATAATTTTATCTTTCTTCAAACATAACTTAATAAAGAAGCTGTCAAAACTGTTGATAATTTTATCTTTCTTCAAACATAACTTAATAAAGAAGCTATTAAAACTGTTGATAATTTTATCTTTGTTCAAACATAACTTAATGAAGAAGCTATTAAAACTGTTGATAATTTTATCTTTGTTCAAACATAACTTAATAAAGTATGTTTCGCTGTAAAATATAATAGAGTTTAAGGTTTAAGACCTTTTTTATCAACTGAAGTAAAAAAAGTTTTACTTTCATTTTCTAGTCTTGCAACTTTAAAACGATGTCAAATGGGTTTATTACATTACGAAACAACAGCACGATATTGTATGTATTTTATTATAACTAGTTCAACATTTTAATAGCAGTAAAGAATAAGTTTTTATGTATTATCTAAATGGCAAATTTTTGTTTTCACAAAAATAGCACTTTTGAGTTCGCTAATACAATTTCAGTTTCTTATATTAAACTCATAATTAACTTTCTTTAAAGTCAAAATATATTTTCATGTGGACTGTGTATTATTTACAGAAATAATGAGGGGTGTCATTAAAAGCCTAGGTTGATCCACCACATCATAAAACAATAAAATGTGTTTGGATATGGTCTCGGTGGATTTCAGTAAACATGAACATGTTATCTGTTTGTGGCAAGTTTAAGTTTAAATTCCATTTCCAAAAGAACTTGGTCTGTTATAACTTAAGAGTTCCAAAACTTACGTTAGTTATAGTCAACTACTGACTTCATACCACACAAGAGACTTGGTCTGTCATAACTTAGAGTTCCAAAACGTACGTTAGTTATAGTCAACTATTGACTCCATACCACACAAGGGACTTGGTCTGTCATAACTTAGAGTTCCAAACGTACGTTAGTTATAGTCAACTATTGACTCCATACCACACAAGGGACTTGGTCTGTCATAACTTAGAGTTCCAAAACTTACGTTAGTTATAGTCAATTACTGACTCCATACCACACAGAGACTTGGTCTGTCATAACTTAGAGTTCCAAAACGTACGTTAGTTATAGTCAACTATTGACTCCATACCACACAAGGGACTTGGTCTGTCATAACTTAGAGTTCCAAAACGTACGTTAGTTATAGTCAACTATTGACTCCATACCACACAAGGGACTTGGTCTGTCATAACTTAGAGTTCCAAAACTTACGTTAGTTATAGTCAATTACTGACTCCATACCACACAAGAGACTTGGTCTGTCATAACTTAGAGTTCCAAAACGTACGTTAGTTATAGTCAACTATTGACTCCATACCACACAATGGACTTGGTCTCCCAAAATTTTGATCTTATAAAACGTGCGTGGAAAAAAATCCACGCTTGGTCGAAGTTACGCTACGCTAAGTGATCCACATTTAGAAGGATGGTCAGGGACATCTCTCGGATGTCAGCGGTGTTATCTCGTTTCAACACACGAACAACATAAAGTCGCTACAAATAAAAGTCCAGTCATGACATGTAACATTAAAGATCTGGACATCTCAACACGCAGCAACAGTTGTATTGATATTACAAACGTTACTCTGGCGGAATGCTGTACTCGCATCGCGTGTTTTTCATGGTCCCTAAATATTCATCGTGACCAGGACACATGTCTGTTTTTTGAGTTTATGGCATATAGATGTTTGAAATCAATACTGTAAGTTGATATGAGTGATGGAAAGATGATATCAAGCTAAAATGTGCTTCGACTCGGCATCCTGGAATATGAAGGTGTTATACACTGATATTTACACAGTCTGTCGTTAAAGCTGCCATTATGAACAACGAGAGCGTAAGTGTCGTAATTTTTATCAAAACACATACAAGCGTGCACGTGTTAACTGTCTATATCTTGGAAGTCCAGCGTGACAAGGATTTAATGTTTCATGAGAAGTCTATTTCGTTGGCGCTACATTCGTAAATATTCTAATCCACTTATAATGTATACCATTTTAAGCCGTTACTGGCACCAATACGTTACAGTTTTATGAAACAATAATAAACAGTTGCCTCGAAATTCAACAAAACTGTGGTGTTAAAAATCACATTATAGAAGGGTCTTAATATAGTCATTTGTAATGAAACTAAATCATTAGTAGTGTTTTAATTACTTGTAAAAATCAAAATTTAACAAAATACCTTTTTCTGAAGTACAAGTAAATACACAAAGTGTACGAGTAAATAAATAAAATTATACGGAAATTTTATTATCAGTAAATAAGTAAAAAAAAAGTAAATACGTAAATCTCGTCTTGTTACTTGCGTATTTATCAAGTGATGTTTTAATCATCAAATGTTTAATCACTATAATAATTAATTAATCTTACGTAAGAGTTTAATGTAAAGCATGGAAAATACGTACTGGTTTTGTTGCTGAGAAATATATTTAGTACTATAGGGTGTTCTGTCTTTTTTTTCTGCCATTTATATCTGAGAATTTATCTACATTGCTATAAAAATATTTATATTAATTTCCCGAAAGAACGCTAGTTGGCTTGGTTGTTATTTTAACAAATTACTTATGTCATAGATAAATGGATAAACTCTCTTCTCGCTGGAAAAAAAAAATTGATCCCATCAATTCCCGTTTTCATCTTTAAAAGTTAAGCCTAAAACTCCAATCATTTAATTATAAATTTTTCTTTTAAAAGTATAAGACAGATACGTTTCAACATATCCCTGTTCCACTGATACGTTCATTAGAAAGACAGGCTGTAAACTAGCTTCTGTATATTAGGCAGCAAACTATTTGATAGAAAAATTAAAGAGGGCGTTGAGTAATTTATTAATAGTTGAAAAGAACTAGAAGTTCTACACCCCATGTGCAACCCGTACCAATTACTTGTTTTTGTTTGTCTGTTTTTGAATTTCGCGCAAAGCTACTCGAGGGCTATCTTCGCTAGCCGTCCCTAATTTAGCAGTGTAAGACTAGAGGGAAGGCAGCTAGTCATCACCATCCACCGCCAACTCTTGAGCTACTCTTTTTATCAAAGAAAAATTGAATTGACCGTCACATTATAACTCCTCCACGCTTGGGAGGGCGAGCATATTTGGTGTGACCGGGATTCGAACCCGCGAACCTCGAATTACGAGTCGAACGCCTTAACACGCTTGGCTATGCCGGGCCACCAATTACTTAAATGCGTGTTAATTTCATCTTGGGGTTTATTTGTATAGTACTTTTACTAACATTTTAGGCTAGTTTAAGTGCTTTTACGCTTAAGAAAGATGAATCTGTATCTCAGAGGTTTATAATGCTAAAATTCGGAATTCGATCCCCACTGGTGACAAAATTTCAATAGCTCATTGCATATCTTTGCGTCAAAATGAGTGAGTTAATGAATGAATTATGGAACTTCTCAGGATCGCACGAACAAGTCTTGTATCGTTTTCTTTTGAACAGACATTTTCGTGGTAAAAGTACAATTTAGAAACCTCGGTTGAATTTTATGACAACTGATCCTTTAGACAGAGAAATGAGAGATGAAGTTCTGAACTTTCATTGCTTATTTTTGAATTTTAAATAGTTAAAACCCACATAAAAGAAATATGTGATTAATATTCCGATGGAAGCTAAAAGTTAAACCCAAAACGTCTCTTCCTGGAAGTCGTATTTGAAAGTTAAACCCACAGTATCTCTTCCTGTAAGTCGTATTTGAAAGTTAAACACACAGTATCTCTTCCTAGAAGTCGTATTTGAAAGTTAAACCCACAATATCTCTTCCTCGAAGTCGTATTTGAAAGTTAAACCCACAGTATCTCTTCCTGGAAGTCGTATTTGAAAGTTAAATCCACAATATCTCTTCCTGGAAGTCGTATTTGAAAGTTAAACACACAGTATTTCTTCCTGGAAGTTTTAATTCAGAAACTTTCTGTTTCTCAGGGCATTTTGTAACTGTTTTATCCAATCATATTTTCTAATAGTCACCGTTTAAAGAAATCCAAAATTAAGTCCGTTGGAGTAGAATTATTTTTAGTAAAAGCTATAGAATAATTCCAAAAATATTTTAAAAAACACACGCATAAAAGTAATTTTGAATAGCACATACTAATATTATTTAGAGTTTAAACATTTCATATTTATATACATTTATATATTTTTTCCTCAACTGCCGAGTTAAAAGAGGTGAAATTTCAATATATCGTTCTCAAAATTGCAAACAATTAAGGCTCGCATTTGCCAAAGCCTAAAGTCAAGATTTAAAGACGTAACAAAATATTAAATATATAATTCACGTTGCTTTCCTTCTCATGGGCTCTATCATGGGAAAGTTTTACCAGATTAATTTTCTCAGATTAATGTAGCTCCTGCTAATTTTTGTTCCTTCCTCCAGGACGTACGTCTAGCATCGCATGCCATGAATGCTTTCCAAGGCTACGTTTTGTTTTCTTCAGATCGCGGAGGAATCCGAATTGAATATGCTAAGAACAAGATGGGAGAGGTAGGCCTAACGTGTCTCCATCTGATGATTACCTATAATCAGTGCAAAAGATTTTTTATTCTTCAGCTGCTTCTCGTATTAACGGTCATTAATTTAGATGTTGAATTATTATCTTTCGGTAAGTAAGTAGTAAACTAAAATTATTTCACGCAGTCATTTAAGTACAAGATGGGAGAGGTAAGGCCTAACGTGTCTCCCTCTGGTTTATGAATTACATCTAACAATATATCATTTTTATAACAAAATCAATAAAATAAGCTAAGGCAGTGAGCTATTTTCAAATAAATAAACATTCAATAAAATATTTTTTTTAATCAAAAGCGAGAATAAAATTGTAAATACGTATTAATATGAAAGAGATAATTAATTTTGATAAGGTAACTTTTGTCGAAAGCATCTTCCGTATATTGTAGCTAGTTTTCACCACATACTGTAAAATTCAGGGCTGTAAGGAAGCCACATGCATGCACAGTTAGCTTACAGATTTATAACTGAACATAGCGAAACAAACTCATCTGAAGTTTTGAGAGAGAAAAGAGAGAATTATTGTCGAGTTCTAGGCCTAAAACCCTTTAATAGTGTTAAAAATAAAACAAAGCCAACAAGCGAATTTCGGAAATTTAAAACAAATTATTTGAAAATAGCCAACAATGGTTGCAATGTATCATTTCTGAATAATCGGGAGTTTCTCAAATAACAAAACGGATTGAATATAATTTACATTAAAAACTACTTGAGGTTGGGATGTTTTCTGATTTATTATCAGTTATAAGCAAACAACATTTTCCTATTTTTTTTGTGTTCAGCATTCCCTGTGAGCACTAAATATACTCGTAGATGCCTTCGTAATATGCTTAAAGGTTTCGTTGGAGTTTACAGATATAGGTAAAACAGAAAGTATAGAAGAAATTATACAAAGCAACTTAGTTAAAAGTAAACTATCCTTTAGTTTCAGAACAGTTATAGGAGGCATGTACAAAAAAAATATTATTAGAGGATATGATGAAATAACGTATTTTTATTTTTATTCTTAAATTAGGTCTCTCGTGATTAAAAGAAGATATTATCCAGTGGACTGGCAGTTTGGTGTTTGATAATTAAATTAATGACTTATGTTTAAGTTGTTAAAAATCGTTTTAATATGGTGTAGTATAGTTTAAAACATATGAAAATGTTTAAATGGAAACCGAGTTACACAAAAGTTTGGCGTTTTATTTTAAGAAGAGTGTTTTGACTAGTTTAAAACTTTGATTTCAGAGGTCTACGATAACGATTAATATTTTGTATAATAATTTAATATTATGTTTTGTATATTTAGGGCGTTTTGAATATGTTTCTTGAGAAAAACATTGTGCAACTTAATGTATTAGGAAAACTGTATCCATTGCAACTGAAAACAAACTATAATTTTTCTTACCAACCTGAGGTTTCAGTTTTGTTAAGCACAATATGACCTTCAGCACGAGAGATATCCGTATTTATGTTTAATGAATAATGTTATCTGAGTTTTCCTCTGTAACAAAATTATAGGATCCATATTCCATTTATTATTTTAGTATCACCAAATTTGGATTGTTCAATAAAATAAGTATTGTCTTAAAAGTCAATGGACTTTTACAATAGTGATAATAAATATAATTATGGAAGAATTTAAGAAGGTTATTTCCAGTATTAACATAAAATTCCAATCGGGGGAAAATCGTGTATTAAAAATGTTTCTAACTTTTTAAAAACCTTTAGGAAACTAACTTTGTAGCTGACTCTCATTCAACTTTAGTTAGTATGAAATGTTTTGATGTAACAGGGTTTAGTTATGAAACTGTCCAAATGTTTCTATTGGCTTTAAGATTAGAAAGTCTTAATGACCGTGTGACATGAAAACCTATATAACATATCTATAGATTCGTTAATTCATTAGTGAGCTCAATAGATTTGTTATATTTTACATTCAGTTTCTGATAGGAACAAGTTTTGAAATAGGAGTTGTATCTTTTCAGACGTAAACTACATGGTTTTGACAAATTTTGAAATAGGAATTGTATGTTTTCAGACGTAAACTACGTGGTTTTGACAAATTTTGAAATAGGAGTTGTACCTTTTCAGACGTAAACTACATGGTTTTGTAAGAAGTGTATTTTTGATTCTCCAGTCTATATACTTGAAACAAATGTGCTATAAACCATCTCTTTCCGGTCATGTGTTTACTAAACGAAATCACGGGAGTATATACGGTAAGAAAAATATATTTATATTTGTAGTATTTGATTCAAAGTTGTGTGGGTACATTTCTAGTTGCATAAGTCAGAATGTGTTGTTATATGAAACGTTTTCTATATTGTGGATGAAATACTGAACAGAATACGAACAAAAATGCTTCATAAAAAGTTAAATATCTGGTCAATAGATGGTTTCCTTTTTTTTGTGATGTTGATAATTATAAAACGCCCGTAATATGTTTGTCTTTCATGAAAACTAAACACAATTTTTGGTAAAATATGCTTTATTTATTTCGAATCATTGTTAAAAGAAAGTGTTACACGAAGGACAGTTTCGGATTTTTTTTTTAATGTGAGTGTAGCAGTACTGAAGAATTCTTTAAGTTTTAAGTTTGAAGCTGAATCGTATTGTTGGGAGCTGTAAAGAATTTGAAAAAAGTATAGAGTGTAATTTATGTTCAAGTGTGTGAAAAATTTGGTTTATATTTTACTTTCAAAGTACTAGCTATTGGTGAAACACATTAGAATAGGTGGCCATTATTTTTCCTAATGTTATGGCATTCTTTCAATGTGTAAGAAACTGGTTATAGTGAGTTTTGTTTATCTTTTATTGAATAATCCATAGGAACAAGACATCCTTCTAACTAAGCAGAAAAACAAATAATCGTATATTTTGTGATAAGAACAAATTATCTGAGTGAGAATTTAACTTCTGAAAGTTTCACACATATCAGAGATGTTTTGATAAGACATTCTCATTGGACTGAGATCGTTCCAAATGTTTCCACTGGTTCATGTTCATTTCATTATTCCTCGTTACATTTCTCTATATTTTCATATTTAGGCTATTGCTGCAGATGACAGCTAATAATTGTTTGTGCAAAAATCATGACAAGACAAATAAAAGCCACTATGCAAGTAATCCCTATTGCATTCTTATAGTAGAAACAAGCCAACTGTGATTACCTCGCATGGTTGCGATGGTTTATGAAGATTCTTGGAAATTATTGTCATTGTGGCTAGGATTTCCTTTTGGTTTTCTCATATTATATCAGTGTTTAGAATAAAGTATTAGAAGTGAAATTAACCATAATTATAATTAAGATGTTATACAGTGTGACTTTGAATACATTTCTATTAGGATATGTCACGAGTCTGTTTTATTTTCTAGTCGCGACACCTAAGTCGGGTTTCAAAGATGGGTCCAACAAATACCCTACCTTCTAAGGATAGATAATCCATTGAGGATTTCCATATATACAAACAGTTGGTATAGAAACGAGGATTTCCAGATATTAGGTTTCGCTGTCATTCTAGAATGAGATATCTATCCTATCTTTAGTTGAAGAGTGTTATATTGACGATATATATGTCCTGCTAATTTGTTGTATTTTTACCCTCGCTGATACAAATACGTTTTTTGCTAACTTTCATCATCTATACGTGTTTAGTCTACTTCTATAATTCTTCCTCTTACAAAGCTGTGCTCTATCTTTCTAAAACGTATTTAGACTTTCTTAAGCCTCTTTCCTATTCGATTTTAACGATATTTATATCAAATTGTCTGCTCTTAACAAACAAATGTTCTTTACTTGTGTAAGTATATTAGTGTAGTCTTCCTGGACGAAGACTTTTTCTTTTGCTCTTATTCAGCTGTCCTTGGAAGTTTTATACATTGCCTGGCCTATAATCTTCTGATAGTGTGTTCGAATTCAATCTCTGGGTTGTTGATATGCAAGGTTCAGTTTTCATTACGTCATATTATTCCAGATCTGATAGATGTTCAGTTTTATTAACTCGAGCGGTTTCCTTATTTATTGACCCCATGATTACCTTTCTACAACATTTGTTTTTATTTCTTCTATCATCCTCGAGAATTAGGAGAATTAGGTTAAGTTTAAGAAATTCATATTAGGCCTAATGAACAGATCTGCTCCTACTGGCCATTGTAGGAAACAGACGTGCTAGCACATCCTGAGAATAGAGTTATTCAAACAGTTCAGTCCTAGCACGACAATGAAACCAGTCTGAAGAAAACTGTGACTTTTAACATAAAGTTACTCAGTACAAACTTCTACTGTAAAATAGATAAAAATACGCTTTTAAAACATAAATATTACGTGAATCAATGTATATCAACAGCTGGTTAAAAAAACAGTATTGCTCATTTCTCTTGGTAAAAGATCAAATAAACTTTATTTGGATCTATGGCATTGAAGTCAGGACCAAATGACTTGTTTGTACATTGTCATAACAAACTATACATTGATGATGAACCTCTTACACCTCTTAGCGAAAAGAAAAGTTCAGTTTTATGAAGCAGTTTTAAAATCCGTCACATTTCGTATACTTAAACTTCGCTTTCGGATTGGTCGTTTATTCTTTGGAACTGTTGAGCACGAGGTTAGTTAGCAAAAATATTTTAACAGAAACGTTTTTTGAGCCATCGCTTCTTCTTGCACACACAAAGGGTCATTCTAAATCTGACCGTTCGTGCGGATCTGACCTTTGTTTGGCATCGATCCTATAGTATGTATATTAGATTTTAGTGGCCCATCTTTAACAATGTCGTCTCAGTTTATGTTTTGAAATATATGCGGGTGACTGCAATTTTTCCCAGATTCGTGTGGCTTGTGAATCAGAAAAAGACCACTTTTAAAATAAAACATGCTATTAAAATTTATTAATATTGTATCCGAAACGTTCAAATCTATGTAATTTATTTTTGAAAGTGGAATTTGTATGCCATTCTAAAATAGTTTTGCATCTATCTAAATTTTTATTCGCACCGGCGTTTAAGAATTTAGAAACGTCCGAGGTTATCCCATAACTGATTGAAGAATAAAATCAATACGTTCACATTAAAAAACAAACAAACAACATATTCACGGTAAACATTTATGTATACATTGCTTGTGTACCTTCTAATCACGAACAGGGACCATTGCGACATATTTTAGTTTTCTTTTGAATTCGCCCAGTTTACGTAACAAATACAGTTACTGTAAATACACGTTTCAGAGGCATTCGAAAAATATTAGGTAAGTATACAAATGAAACATAGAGGTGCAGGTAAACTACACTTTGCTATTTTAGTTATTATAAATGAGCCGGAGTGAGTGCTCAGTGACATAGACTTATATTTTGTATTAAAAACATGACATCTTTTCACCGAAATTGAAGAGTCTGCTTGCGTTCACACAAAATGTCCTGTATAGCAAAAAAAACACTAAGAAATTTGCGTTTTTTGTAGCGTTTCTGCACGTTTGGAACAGGGTGGTTTAAGGGTTAAAAGACGGAGTTACTAAAGATAAGTAACAATTCACATCGTATGTCATTGTCTGTATGAGACAATACAAAATAGAATTACTCAATCTCAGGATGCCTTGTAGGAAATGCACTTGTTAATTTATCACTTACTGATTGATAAACTTTATGGAAATATTTTGGTGGAAACGAGTTACTTGTCAGACCTTTAAAGGTTTCTGGAAATGTTTGACTTGCTGTTCTCAAGGTGAAAGACAAGACATATTCGTGGTACCTGTGTAGATTGCTTTATGACTGAAGTGTAACTTGGTATTCTTTAGAATCAGATTAGTGAAGTAATAAACCCAAATTGAACCATATTTAAGATATAAATATCTGTCAGAGAAGAGGACGAACTCCTGGAGTTTTTGGTTTGTATGACTGAATTTTTAGCAATCGTCTCTCAGAATAAGAACTCATTAGTGGTAGGTCAACCGTGTAAATCTTTTATGCATGGTTCAACAATGGAACTTTTTTTAAATAACCAGTCATTTAGATTGAGCTTTTCCACAGTAATCTGATGATAATGTTACATTTGAATAATGTGTTTTAATAAATTCATAGCAAACTCTTGTGGCGATCATGGTGTTGATCAACAGAATGAAATATTAGTAAAGAACAGATAGACAGATTAACAATACGCCTTATGTCTGAGAAATGTAATTTAAGAAGTTGCAAAATGAATTCCGTCCATGTTATTGCCTCTACTTGCTATTATTGTAGTACTTTTGAAACTGTTTTGCGAATAATGCATCATTTCATATTTGTAATGGTAGTCAAAGATAAAGTTATTACAATATATAGATGTTCTGTAGTGCTGACACTTGTAGTTTCGTATCTTGCCCATAGTTCCTTTAAGATATCTGTCGAAGCTATGTTAGATATTTAATGAAATAGAATCATAATTAGTACATTCCAGTCCCGCGTGTGGTTTGTTATTTAACGTTTCAATTTAACTTGTGGCTTGTGGTGACTTTAACAACTTAGATCGAAATAATGTTTGAGTCAAATGATAGATTAGAATACAAATAACATAACTTGCTGGTATTACTACAATTATGTGAGCAATTTTTTGAAGTTGAATCAGTTAAATAGGTCTGTGTATGCTATTATCAGATGCAATGTAGTAGAAAAAACTTTAAGTAATAAAATCGAGACGTAAACTTCGTATGCTTCTGTATAGTCCAATAGACGCTTGAAAATAAAGATCCTTGTGTGAAGAAGATGTTACCATGTGTTGTTCGTTTACACTAAATAGTTCACACTTTCTGAATATTGGAAGGCATGGTTCACAACTTCCTGATTATAGGAAGGCATGGTTCACAACTTCATGGATATAGGAAGACATAGTTCACACCTTTCTGAATATAGGAAGGCATAGTTCACAACTTCCTGAATAGAGGAAGACATAGTTCACAACTTCTTGAATAGAGGAAGACATAGTTCACAACTTCCTGAATATAGGAAGGCATGGTTCACAACTTCCTGAATAGGGGAAGACATAGCTCACAACTTCTTGAATAGAGGAAGACATAGTTCACAACTTCCTAAATATAAGAAGACTTAGTTCACACTTTCCTGAATATTGGAAGACATAGTTCACACCTTTCTGAATATAGGAAGGCATGGTTCACAACTTCCTGATTATAGCAAGGCATGGTTCACAACTTCCTGGATATAGGAAGACATAGTTCACACCTTTCTGAATATAGGAAGGCATGGTTCACAACTTCCTGATTATAGCAAGGCATGGTTCACAACTTCCTGATTATAGGAAGGCATGGTTCACAACTTCCTGGATATAGGAAGACATAGTTCACACCTTTCTGAATATAGGATGGCATGGATCACAACTTCCTGAATATAGGAAGACATGGTTCACAACTTCCTGGATATAGGAAAACATAGTTCACACCTTCTGAATATAGGAAGGCATGGTTCACAACTTCCTGAATAGAAGAAGACATAGTTCACAACTTCTTGAATAGAGGAAGACATAGTTCACAACTTCCTGAATATAGGAAGGCATGGTTCACAACTTCCTGAATAGGGAAGACATAGTTCACAACTTCCTGAATAGAGGAAGACATAGTTCACAACTTCTTGAATATAGGAAGGCACGGTTCACAACTTCCTAAATATAAGAAGACTTAGTTCACAACTTCCTAAATATAGGAAGGCATGGTTCAAAACTTCCTAATTATAGGAAGACTTAGTTCACAACTTCTTGAATATAGGAAGACATGGTTGACAACTTCCTGAATATAGGACGATCTAGTTCACAACTTCCTGAATACAGGAAGAAATCGTTCACAGCTTCTTGAATACACTTAGACATTTTTAAGGTTGAAGCTCTCTTTAGCTATGAAACTCAAAATTTGTAAACAAACATTTGCAAGTTGCTTTGGTGGTTAATTAATTAATTAATAAATAACAGTAAAACGTTATTTCTTGAATAAACTCATGAAATATTTCAAAGTATATAAAATATACCACTCTATAATATACACTATACACAATATATAATATAAAATATACCACTCTATTATTACAGACTATATATATTATTTATGTGCGCAGACGTACCGCTGTGCTGTTAGGTGGATAGAAGGATCTACTACTGACTCCATGAACAATAGAATAGAAGGATCTACTACTGACTCCATGAACAATAGAATAGAAGGATCTACTACTGACTTCATGAACAATATAATAGAAGGATCTACTACTGACTCCATGAACAATAGAATAGAAGGATCTACTACTGACTCCATGAACAATAGAATAGAAGGATCTACTACTGACTCCATGAACAACAGAATAGAAGGATCTACTACTGACGCCATGAACAATAGAATAGAAGGATCTACTACTGACTCCATGAACAATAGAATAGAAGTATCTACTACTGACGCCATGGAAAATAGAATAGAAGGATCTACTACTGACGCCATGAACAATATAATAGAAGGATTTACTATTCACATCTTGAACAATAGAATATAAGAATATACTATTGACACTATAATAAAATAGAAAGATCTACTATCGAACCAATGAACAATAGAATAGAAGGAGCGACTATCGACAACATGAACAACAGAATAGGAGAAGCTACTATTGACACTATGAACAACAGAATAGAAGGATCTACTAGTGACATCATGAAAATTAGAAAAAATCAGCTACTTTTGTCATCATGAGAAACAAAATAGAAATATCTATTTTTGACACCATAATAAATGTAATAGAAAGACGTAACAATAATTCTACAAAATAGAAATATCTATTTTTGACAACATAATAAATGTAATAGAAAGACGTAACAATAATTCTACAAAATAGAAATATCTATTTTTGACACCATAATAAATGTAATAGAAAGACGTAACAATAATTCTACAAAATAGAAATATCTATTTTTGACAACATAATAAATGTAATAGAAAGACGTAACAATAATTCTACAAAATAGAAATATCTATTTTGACAACATAATAAATGTAATAGAAAGACGTAACAATAATTCTACAAAATAGAAATATCTATTTTTGACACCATAATAAATGTAATAGAAAGACGTAACAATAATTCTGAAACATCTGCAATAAAACTGAGTTTTTAAATACTGAGAAATAGAAGTATAATAAAAACTTACAGTAAAAGAAAACTTGTAATGAAAGTTTTACTTCTGGAAACTATGAACAACATGGGGTGGGGTAAAATGCACGAAGTGATTTTGATAAATGTTTACACGATTCCAAAAAGAGAAAAAACAAGTTTAAAGTACTAGTTCTAGAGAACCACGTTATTATTAGTCAGGAAAATAAGTGTTAACAATGTCCAGAGATTATTCTAAATCTGTCAAATAAGAGATAGAACACAAATGCTGAAATATCCAAGATAACTAAACTTATTTCTGAAGCTAGAGGCCCGGCATAGCCAGGTGGATAAGACACTCGACTCATAATTTAAGGGTAGCGGGTTCGAATCCCCGTCACACCAAACATGCTCGCCCTATCAACCGTGAGGACGTTATAATTGACGGATAATTCCACTATTCCTTGGTAAAAGAGTAGACCAAGAGATGGCGGTGAGTAGTGATGACTAGCCGCCTTTCCTCCAGTTTTATACTGCAAAATTATGAATGGCTAGTGCAGATAGTGCTTGTGTAGCTTTGCGCGAACTTCAAAACAAAACAAAAACTGAAACCAGAAAGAAAACCATCAGTGTTTTTTTTTTTCCATATGGCAAAGTCACATCGGGCTATCTGTTGTGTCTACCGAGGAGAATCGAATACCTCCACAGTGTAAAGACGTAATGCTATGAATCATCTGCTTTTAAGAATGCTTGTTTGTTAGTTTTGAATTTTGTTCAAACCTACACGAGGGCTATCTGCGCTAACCGTTCATAATTTAACAGTGTAAGACTCAAAGGAAGGCAGTTAGTCATCACCACCCACCGCCAACTCTTGAGCTACTCTTTTACCATCGAATAGTAGGATTGACCGTAACATTATAACACCCTCACGACTGAAAGGGCGAACACATTTGGTGTGACGGGGATTCGAACTTGCGACCCTAAGACTGGGAGTCGAGTACCCTAATCATTCGGCCATCCCGGACCCTTCAAGAATGAACAATATTTATAGTACCGAGTGTGTGTGTTTTCTTACAGCAAAGCCACATCGGGCTATCTGCTGAGCTCACCGAGGAGAATCGAACCCCTGATTTTAGCGTTGTAAATTCGTAGACGAGCCGCTGTATCAGCGGGGGGCCTTATAGTACCGAAGAATTAAAAGAATAAAAGGAAAACACATCATTTGAATAGCCCCTAGTAACGGGTACTAAAATACTTTATATAGAAGAAAATAATTAACATAAGTCCTGGAAAAAAGACAACAGTAATGCAACCATATTTCCCTACGTTAGAAGTTATCTCTGAAAAGTAAAAAAAAATAAATAAATACGTAATCAAAATAAAATCATAACCCTAATCAGGAGCCACAACACCTTACAATCTGTATTACAAACAACAAACCACCTAAACACATAGTGTGAAAGATAAACGCCTTTTACGGTGTTCCCCGCAAATGTGAATTCTTTCACATTGGAGAAACAGTAGTTATGAATTAGGGGCATAACCGACGTGCTAATAATACTGACCTATTTGCAATAGTCCACCAGATTCGGACAAGTAGAACATACAATAAACTCAAAGATAAGAAAAACGTTTTACACCCGTTTAACTAATAAGATAAGTTGTTTAACTGATACAACTCTCGTCTAGCCTGTAATAAATCTAAGAACAATTAACATACCCGAAACGTTAACTGACTGACACTTCAACCAGAATGGATAAAGCACTACATCTCTCTCGCGAAATACAGAAGATAGTTCTTCCTGGAACATTGCTGATCGAGATAGTGGATTAGCTTGTTTGTTTTGTTTTGAATTTCGCGCAAAGCCACTCGAGGGCTATCTGCGTTAGGTGTCCCTAATTTAGCAGTGTAAGACTAGAGGGAAGGCAGCTAGTCATCACTACCCACCGCCAATACTTGGGCTACTCTTTTACCAACGAATAGTGGGATTGACCGTCACATTATAACGCCCCCACGGCTGAAAGGGGGAACATGTTTGGTGCGACCGGGATTCGAACCCGCGACCCTCGGATTACGAGTCGAAGACCTTAACACACTTGGCCATGCCGGGCCTAGTGGATTAGCAGGATAATAAGTAGGATAAAAACTAGTTAATTATTAGCATCTGATCATAAAATTAGTTAACATTATACAGATGTTCTATGGTGCTGACACTTGTAGTTTCGTATCTTGCCCATAGTTCCTTTAAGATATCTGTCGAAGCTATGTTAGATATTTAATGAAATAGAATCATAATTAGTACATTCCAGTCCCGCGTGTGGTTTGTTATTTAACGTTTCAATTTAACTTGTGGCTTGTGGTGACTTGAACAAGTTAGATCGAAAATAATGTTTGAGTCAAACGATAGATTAGAATACAAATAACATAACTTGCTGGTATTACTACAATTATGTGGGCAATTTTTGAAGCTGAATCAGTTAAAGAAGTCTGGACATTCTGTCATTATAACCTTATCCAAGCGTCTGAAAAATCGAAATTCAATATTCACAGCAAAGAAAATTCAGTGTGTAGCCAAGTGCTCTAATAATAAACGTGTGTGTGTTTTCTTATGGTAAAGCCACATTGGACTATCTGCTGAGTTCAAATAATAAATACAAGTGCTTAATACAGCGGGCTCCTTTGAAAATCATAAATTAATTATAGTGGTGACTCCGAAATCATTAGTGTTAACTTAATTACTAATTATAACTACGGTTCGAATTTAAGATCTGTAATTTTCGCAGCTCGGACGGAAAACGAACAACTTAGCATTCTTGTAAATCAAAAATATGTAAATTATCTTTTGCCTTTGTTATGATATTAAGGTGAATAATAAAATATTTGATTAGAAGAATGTTGTGGAACCTAGTATTTCATAAAGTCAATAAATAAAAAAAACCAAACACGATTCTGCACAAACATAATATCTTGTTTTGATAAGAAATAGTGTAATTAAAAGAACTAGCTATTATGAGGCTGGAAACCACAAGCTGATGTGTGTGAGTTCGCGATCGTTTTACAATCTACAATGAAAAATTATGGAACAATCTAGAAACGTCTCTAATTATTTATTCCAGTTTCGAATTTGAGTTTAAATTTGAAGAGAAAATATTTGAAGTAAAAAAAAAAATATATTCACAAACTCGTTTCTTAGAATACTTAGTGAGCCGAATTAAAAAACAAACAAACAACTATTTAATAATTAGTTAAAGACGTTTCTATTCCTCGATTTCTGTTTTAATCTATTGAGTAAGCCTGGCATGGCCAGGTGGGTTAAGGTATTCGATTCGTAATCCAAGGGTTCGAATCCCCGTCACACCAAACATGCTCGATCTTTCAGCCGTGGGGCGTTATAATGTTACGGTCAATCCCACTATTCGTTGGTAAAAGAGTAGCCCAAAAGTGCCGCTGTGCCACTGGAGACACAAGGACGGAAGAGGTTTTGAATTTACTAAAAAACTTTATATAATTCAACCCACGTGTAGAGAAACTCTATATTTTATCCTAATTATTGAACATTAGGAAACTAATACAGTAAAACGTCATTTCCTACCCTGCAAAACACCAAGTTTAATTCAAACATCTGTGATTGTGGTGAAAATATAATGGTTAAAATAAACTCCAAAACGTCTAAGACAATCCACACTCCAAATCAATAGTCCAATAAGACTTTTATTTTTATTATTATAAGTTATTTGTTATTAGACTCTTCAAAATACGCTTTTAATTTTTTTTACCCAAACTATTCTGTTACATTGTACCACAGGCTGCGTAACAAGACCGTTAAAGTGTTAAACAGAAACACGAAGTAAAATATCATAAACGTCAGTAAAATTTGTACGCCGTTTGCGCTGTTTTATCCGTAACAAAATATTTTCCTTCACATTTTGCCATTAGGTAAAAATAAACACACAACTGAATTTCATCACTGGTTCAGATTCAATTTCAAAACCTTTGACATGACCAACATAAATACAGAATCAGAGAGCATGACTTCAGTGAATATTTTATTTTGATTACGCTTTTAATGTACTATTGTATCAAATCTGAGGGTCGCGGGTTCTAATACCCGTCACACCAAACATGCTCGCCCTTTAGCCGTGGGGGCGTTATAATGTAACAGTAAATCCCACTATTCGTTGGTAAAAGAGTAGCCCAAGAGTTGGCGGTGGGTGATGATGACTAGCTGCCTTCCCTCTAGTTTTACACTGCTAAATTAGGAATGGATAGCGCAGATAGCCCTCGTGTAGCTTTGCGCAAAATTAAAAAAACAGACAAATACAAACAACAAATAAACATCCATCAAACATTAAACTTCTATGACTGTCATTAGTATCGAATAAAAGGAAACTTTGTTTGTCGTATTATGAAGCATTCGAATATACGGAATAATTTTGTGCTGGATTATGATAAAAACCAACCAACAAACGGAATGGTAAGTATAAACCATTGAATCACAGAACATCCATCAACGTTAAATACAAGTGAAACTTTTCTCATTGTAATCCTTTCTTACAAAACCTTGCTTTTCATCAGTTCATTAAATTTCTGTTCACACAAAAATTATTATTTTTTATTAATATCCATAAGAATAGTACAGTACTTAGCCATCTTTTGTTATAAGTTAAATTTCCTATAAACTTTGCAATCGAAACGATTTCGATTCAGTTTTTACAAACGAAAATGAAACAAGTAGAAATGAATAGGTTTCCACAAGAGAAAATGTTAAGTTAATTACTGGGTACGACCAAGTATTTGTTTATTCGATGAAACAGAGAAAATCTAATTACACTATTCCGTTGTGTTGTAGCGTGGTACGAAGTCACTGACTGTTTGTTACCATTTGAAGCTGTAAGTAAAACTGTTGAGTAGAAACAAGAGCCTTCCCTGTTTACGATTGCCTCCAGATAGAAAGGTCTTTTGGTACAGAGTGTGAGAAAATCCTTCGAGATCTTTTGGATATACATCTGCCCGGGGCAAGGCTCCTTGTAAACAGACTGATCATTTCGTTCACTGGACTTCGGATTAATTCTCCTGGTACAGCTAAGATGTCATTCAATTAAGTTCACCACCTTTATTTTGAATGTTTGTTAAACTACTTACCAAATAAAAGATTTATCTTTTCAAAGGAACTTTATTTCAATGTCATATATGTAAAAAGTGTTACAAAGGTGAATCAAGTCAAAACTTTTCAAACTAGATACGTTTAGTAACAGTTTCAAATTATTATCTACCATTGGGATTAATTTTATGAAATCACTTATTTTTTATGTATTAGATCGTTTTGTTGGGATGATTAATTAATTTTTTTTTCTGAAATAAGTTGTGATGTAAAAGTCTAATGTAAGGCATTTTCTATATTAATTACACCCTAGCTAAGTATGAAATAGTAAACATTACGAATCTATGGTATGTTTGTTGTAACAGACGTTAGTAATTTGGTTTACCGAATTCGTTATCGATCTAAAAACCATAACCATTCCTCTGTGTTCCACGGAAATTCCTTTTAGATATACGTTTAACCGACTTTTAAACTGGTAGATTCAGCTAATTTCAAAGAAACAAGAATGTATATTCATATAATGCTTGTTTTGTCTATTTCAATGTTGTGTTTCAGGCATTGGTTTAAAACGTCTGAGGAGAAAGAGGTCACAAAACAGATTCTATCGTAACCCACGAATCTTCTATATCACGTGCACTGGGAAGGAATATTTATTCACACACAGAACTACTGTATATTACATTGTAAAAAATACTACAATCCTATAGTACTATAAATAACATTTAGAATGTTTGTTGCTTAGTTTTTATTGTTAAACATAAAGCTGTACAATATTAAACAAAGATATGTTTGCCTTGCAAACTACGAATCAAATGCAAGTTGTGTCTATTTGTAGTTAAGCACAAATCTACGCAATGAGCTTTCTGTGCTCTAGCCAACATAGGTATTCAAATCCGGTTTTTAACGTGGTAAGCCTTCAGGCTTACCGCTAATATACTAGAAATCCAATGTGGCTGTATACCAATTTTTTTTATCTTATTTGAGCCTCTTTAATATCCATCGAATCCTTGTAATCTTTGGCTAAAATGGAGACTTTGGCTAATTGAAGTTACATGGTAAATCATTTAGAACTAAAAAGGATAGTATAGATCTGAAGAGACTTCTGTCTTTGTACATAATTAAAACACGGGTGTTGTTATACTTTCATTTGCTATTTTCATAATGCGTATTTCATGTGGTAGTCAAGATGGAAAATTTTTAAAATCTCACGAGACCTTCTATTCTTAGTAAGAACAGCAACATGGATATTACGTTATATTTAAACAAATTAAGCTACTTATTCCAGTCCACATACACCCTCCCCAATTTATTTTATTTTATTTTTTTGCAATCCGTTTTTGTTTTCAGTTTTCTACAAAAGTGGATATTTGTGTCTATTTTGAAAGCATCTACTGATTGGCCTTTTCTTCACCTCGCGAAGATCACGTGACGGTCTTCGTAGTAATTCGACGAACGGTTAAAGTAGGTGGAACATTTATTGTATTTAAAGCGCACGCGCCAGTTTTTCATGAAACATTTACTCAAGAAAGTTGAAGCTAACTGAACAAAGTAAACTTTATTCGTTTTGAACGGTAAGTCTGATTTTTCATTAACGTTTGTACTTTATCGAAGGCCGTCACCGATCTCTTAATTCAAAACGTAATATCGAAAAGATGAAATAATTAATCGTCAGCTGTGAGCAGGTTTAATGTCTGACAAATGTTTGTTGTTCATAGAGTGTATACAAGAATTATTTTTAAGAGTTTTTATTAGCTTTATAAAAGAGGGCTAATATTTTTCAAATTAATTAAGCACAAAGCTACACAATGGGCTATCTGTGCTCTGCCCAACACGGGTATCGAAACCCGGATTTTAGCGTTGTAAGTCCGCAGATATACCGTTGAGCCACTGGGGAGCGAGGGCTAAGATAAACCATCAATTATTACAATTCTTTTTATTAAGTGACAAGAAATGCTCTTTATATTGAGCAGTTCCATCAGGGTAATGATTTATTTTAAAATCTAACTTTACACGAAACATCAAATATTTGCTGTAATTGTGATTTTAAAGAAATGTGGAAATGCTTACAATTTACTTTATTGTTGAAAATACTTAAATCTATAAACTTGATGAACAAAGTTGTTTAAAATAAGTTTCCAAAGAGGAGAAAAAGTCTATAGAGCTGAACGAGAACATAGAGAGTGCTAATATGTGATCACGAGTTTCTACCACACGTGAAATTGTAGGATATGAGCGAATGTGTCTTATAATTCACCATCCACGATAAACTGAATGACGCTTCCTTTCTATTCTTCATATACAGTGGAGCGCCATTAAGCCGCGGTATTTGGGGGGTCAACCTGCTTAACCGCGGCTTAAACCTTTGTGACTGAATAGCCGAAGTCGCCAACAGCTCCGCCGAGGAGCCTCATCCGGCCATTGCGTGATCATTATAATATTAATGTATAGACTATTCAGATACAATTGACAAGTGCCTTTTTAACACAAACGACCAATGCATTTCGATGGTTCGCTTTTCCTTGTAAAATTTCGTCTTCCCGTGTTACATGCGGGCCGCCTTGTCAATATGATATGCTCACTATTAATTCAGAAACTGAAGTGATTTCTATTGGGTTTGTGGCCAATATTTATACAATTTCATAAAAATATCGGATTATCGAATTAAAAATAATACTTTAATTATTGATCACTTTTTTCACGGATTTACCGCGGATTAACTTTAATGTATGGAGAGGTGTGATTCGGTAACAATGGCGGCCTCCATAAAGCTGACACAGAGAGCGGATAAGGTAGATTAACGGTCGATTTCTATTGTAATATATTTTATTTATTTCCCAAATTAAAGCAAATCCTTTTTAAATTTCCACTTGAAGTTATAAAGACAAGGAGAGTGAGAAACTTTAAAAAGCCAGGTAGTAGATTTAATACATCAAAAATTTTGGGACAAGACTTGGTACAGCGGCTTAAGCGATTTCGCGGTTTACTGGTCCGCGGCTTAATGGCGCTCCACTGTATTTTGGACAGATGGGCTAGAGGGAAAGGTGGCTACTCAATAGAGCCCACAGGCTACTTGCATTGAATAGCAGTCTTTTAATCTGTTACTCTTATAATGCTGTTAGGGCTTCAAAGTGTGAAGCGAAGATATATATCAACGAGACGAGAACAATGAACTCTATGATACTCAGTGTAGCATGTCAACTACTAGGGCACTCTCTAGCCCTAGCGTTATGTGCATCAACAATTCTTGTTTTTTTTTTTATAACGTCCTTTCGAAAGGGGCCCGGCATGGCCTGGTGGGTTAAGGTGTGCGACTCGTAATCTAAAGGTAGCGGTTTTGCATCCCCGTCGCACCAAACATGCTTGCCTTTTCAGCCGTGGGGGCGTTATAATGTGACGGTTAATCCCACTATTCGTTGGTAAAAGAGTAGTCCAAGAGTTGACGGTGGGTGGTGATAACTATGCTGCCTTCCCTCTAGTCTTACACTGCTCAATTAGGGACGGCTAGCGCAGATAGCCCTCGAGTAGCTTTGCGCGAAATTAAAACAAACAAACAAACAAACAAAGCCTTTCGAACGATATAGTTTAAAAATAACTCTCATTTACAAATAATACGGTTACATTGTTCTTACAACCTAAACTCAGGGTATTGTTTTATATCATTGGTGCGATTTTAAAACGGTCGTTTAACAATTTTCCTCTAGCAGTCAACGTTACTTACTTACGTTATTTACTATGTTTTAACATTAGTAGGTTTTATGCCATAAAAGGCAAATTAGAGCATGGTAAAAAAAATAGTCTTAGCCATAAATGCCTGTTTATTTTGTTTTAGCGCTGGCGAATTGGTAGCCTGTCTGAATTATATTGATTTTAGAGATCGAACCACGAATTCCATCGTAACTACTGAGCCACCGAAAGACCAGACATGATAAATACAAGAACGTAATTAACTGAAACTATCTATTTCCTAAAAGGTAATCGATAAATCCCAAGTTTCTTAGTTGGTAAAATGGTATATCTGCGGACTTAAACGCTAAAATCCAGGTTTCGCTACCTGTGGTAGGAAGAGAACAGATAGTTCGTTCTGTAGCTTTGTGCTTAATTCAGAAACAACAACAATAATTCGTAAGCTGTGAATAGCCCCTGTCTATCTGAGAAACTCCGACAATTAAATGGTATTTTAACATAAGCCGAACCCTTAGGAGACAACGATAACATTACGGACTTATACTGTTAAAGTTCGTGGATCGGCTTCCGGCGGTGAACATAGTAGATGGCCCCATATGGCTTTGTTCTAAAATGAATAAACAAACAAATAAAATAAAAATAATCCACCTTATAACGACTGACAGACCACATGGTTTATTTGATCACTAATTATAATTTATTTTGTTATTGTAAGAAACGCGAGCTGGCCGAGCGATATGTCTGTGGATTTACAATGCTAGAAACCGTGTTTCGATACTAGTAGCGGACAAACATAAATCGTTGTGCAGCTTTGTGCTTAATTTAAACAAACATGGTGCCAGGTCTCAGAGTTAACGAAGGGAATGTTCCAAAAGTAAAATCTCGCCAACGAGCACGTGCTTTACTTGTAGAGTTCGCACGCTTTGTAAGGACGATATGTTTGTTCGTTTAGAATTAAGCACAAACGTACACAATGGGCTGTCGGTGCTCAGCCTTCTACGGGTATCGAAGCACGGTTTCTAGCGGTGTGCGTCCGCAGACATGCCGCTGTGCCACTGGAGACACAAGGACGGAAGAGGTTTTGAATTTACTAAAAAACTTTATATAATTCAACCCACGTGTAGAGAAACTCTATATTTTATCATAATTATTGAACATTAGGAAACTAATACAGTTAAACGTCATTTCCTACCCTGAGAAACACCAAGTTTAATTCAAACATCTATGATTGTGGTGAAAATATAATGGTTAAAATAAACCCCAAAACGTGTAAGACAATCCACACTCCAAATCAATAGTCCAATAAGACTTTTATTTTTATTATTATAAGTTATTTGTTATTAGACTCTTCAAAATACGTTTTTAAATTTTTACCCAAACTATTCTGTCACATTGTACCACAGGCTGCGTAACAAGACCGTTAAAGTGTTAAACAGAAACACGAAGTAAAATATCACAAACGTCAGTAAAATTTGTACGCCGTTTGCGCTGTTTTTATCCGTAACAAAATATTTTCCTTCACATTTTGCCATTAGGTAAAAAATAAACACACAACTGAATTTCATTTAACTGAATTTCATTACTGGTTCAGATTCAATTTCAAAACCTTTGACATGACCAACATTAATACAGAATCAGAGAGCATGACTTCAGTGAATATTTTATTTTGATTACGCTTTTAATGCATAGTCTTTTCGTTCGTACTATTGTATCAAATCTGAGGGTCGCGGGTTCTAATCCCCGTCACACCAAACATGCTCGCCCTTTTAGCCGTGGGGGGCGTTATAATGTTACAGTCAATCCCACTATTCGTTGGTAAAAGAGTAGCCCAAGAGTTGGCGTTTGGTGGTGATGACTAGCTGCCTTCCCTCTAGTCTTACACTGCTAAATTAGGGGCTGCTAGCACAGATAGCCCTCGAGTAGCTTTGCGCGAAATTCAAAAACAAAACAATAACGGCTAGTCTTATACTACAAAATTAGGGATGGCTTGCGCAGTATCCCTCGTGTAACTTTGCGCGAAATTCAAAACAAACAAACAAACTATTGTATCTATAGGATGATTCCTCTTTCTATATGTTTGTTTATCTCCCTCTTGCCTGTATATTTATTTTCTTTATATGCTAGAAAATATTAACTGTGTTTTTCTGTTATTTTCCTGGCGTTGAAAATCTTCGCTAAGACACTTTTATGTATATTTTCTAGGTGTACATTGTTTATTGTTTTCTATTGTAAAATTTGAAAGAGTTTCTTATATTACCACATTAATCAGATAAATATACACCGTAAGATTATTTCACATATTTACTACAAAATGTTAATGTTCCATGCACATGGAAAAATTGAAATTGAAATAACAAATTCCACAAATAGCATGTGAATATTATTTGTTTTCTGCCTTGGTGTTCATACATTTATAATGGTAGCTTGTAAACCCAGAATTTGAAGTTAGCTCATTCAGTTTGACATTGCACAAATAAACCATTTTGTGGCTCTGCGCTTAACAAACGTTTTACTTGCAAAAATAAATGTTTTACTGTACTTGTTCGTTTTTTAACTTCGCGCAAAGTTACACAAGGACTATCTGCACTAGCTCACCCTAATTTAGTAGTATAAGATTAGAGGGAAGGCAACTAGTCATCACCACCCACCGTCAACTCTTGGGCTATTCTTTTATGAACAAATAGTGCGATTGACCGTCACTTTATAACGCCATCACGGCTGAAAGGAATAGCATGTTTGGTGTGACGATGATTCGAACCCACGACCCTCAGCTTACGAGTCGAGTGCCGTATCCACCTGGCCATGCTGGGCTCAGTACGTTTTATGCCCCCGCTAGTACAGGGGCTCGATCCCCCTCGGCGGGCTCAGCAAATAGCCTGACGTGGCGTTGCTATAAGAAACACACGCAAACATACACGGTACTTGTTATATATATTAATTTAAGCTATGCTATTCAAGAAAAGGTTTAGTTATTAATTTTTTTCCTACAGTAATGTCCCTTAATTATCCTATAACATAATTTTGACGTCTTAAAATATATTTTTCCACTGATTATCAGCATTTAAAACTTTTGTGTTTCTATACATTTTATCAATTTATGTTGTGATTGCACGAGCGCAGATATTTCAAAAATAGATTCATTTTTTTTTTCATATTCATTTAAACGTCCGCAAAAATGCCATTTGTTTCAATTAATTTGATCTGTTCTTAAACTAAGCCCCCCCCCCCTCACCACCAAAACAAACAAAGCTTTTGAAACTTATCTGGATTCTATTTCGTTCACAAAAGAAAAAGAAACATAAAGTACAATTGACGTTTATATTCAACTAGATTATCCTAAATTCCCCATGGTTTTCTCTTGTTTTTAAATTTAAAAGAAAGTCGTGTGTGATCCGATTGGATGTTATTAAACCTAATTCGTATCGTCTTCTGAGACAACTCGCTAAAAGCTATCCAAAGAAAAGTATCGGTTTGTAATTAAATAATTTCAGACTGGTTTGCTTAGATCAAATACCAAAGTCTCTTGAAACTAATTGAACAACAGCTTAAATTGTTAGATATTACTTTTGCAACAGATTAGGAAAGTGTAGCCTCTATAACAACAACTGACTGTAATATTACATGTACTTGTAATGTACGACAACATTCGTCGGTTGTTTCTTTTTCTGGTTATTCATAATTGCTATCAATTCTTACGAGAATTAAAGCCATCATAAGGGTTGTAGCTTGAGCATAAATCAACAGCTAATGAATAACAGCGTTAAAAGCAAAAAACAACATCTGAAAATTAGATCTGTTTAGCGTATTTGTAAACAGTTATGAATTAATCCTTTGTGTCAACATTCATTAACACCAATATCGCACGGTTATCTCTGAGTAAGAATAATAAATACTCGTGAACAGAAGAATTAAAACATGAAATTTGCAGTTCTGTGTTCCTTTTGAGTTTGTCTAAATAACGTAAGAAACGTTGAAAATTATTATTTGTTTTTTTTCCAATTATAGAAAATGACGTGTGGTTTGTTTCTCCATAGCATTAAGCTATTCTGAGTGTTGTGGAATACATATTGTGAAGTGGAGGCGTCAATATATATTTGTTTGTGGAAAGCAAAACCGACGCAAAAACAAACCTGAGCTTAGACGAAAAAAAATGTTATTCTGGTTACACATACAGTGGCAAGTTAAATATTAATAAAACCAGACACTTATTCTGGTTACACATACAGTGGCAAATTAAATATTAATAAAACCAGACACTTATTCTGGTTACACATACAGTGGCAAGTTAAATATTAATAAAACCAGACACTTATTCTGGTTACACATACAGTGGCAAGTTAAATATTAATAAAACCAGACACTTATTTTGGTTACACATACAGTGGCAAGTTAAATATTAATAAAACCAGACACTTATTCTGGTTACACATACAGTGGCAAGTTAAATATTAATAAAACCAGACACTTATTCTGGTTACACATACAGTGGCAAGTTAAATATTAATAAAACCAGACACTTATTCTGGTTACACATACAGTGGCAAGTTAAATATTAATAAAACCAGACACTTATTCTGGTTACACATACAGTGGCAAGTTAAATATTAATAAAACCAGACACTTACTTCCTGACTATTTCGAGGAATCTAGATTTAAGTACATCAAACGGCGCATCTATTGTTTTGTTGATTTGTAGGGATCGGTATTCAAGCTCGATTAAAATACCATTGTTTTTGTATGTATCTGTAGGGATCCGTATTCAAGCTAGATTAAAATACCATTGTTGTTGTATGTATCTGTAGGGATCGGTATTCAAGCTAGATTAAAATACCATTGTTGTTGTATGTATCTGTAGAGATCCGTATTCAAGCTAGATTAAAATATCATTGTTGTTGTATGTATCTGTAGGGATCCGTATTCAAGCTAGATTAAAATACCATTGTTGGTGTATGTATCTGTAGGGATCCGTATTCAAGCTAGATTAAAATACCATTGTTGGTGTATGTATCTGTAGGGATCCGTATTCAAGCTAGATTAAAATACCATTGTTCGTGTATGTATCGGAAGGGATCCGTATTCAAGCTAGATTAAAATACCATTGTTGTTGTATGTATCTGAAGGGATCCGTATTCAAGCTAGATTAAAATACCATTGTTGTTGTATGTATCTGAAGGGATCCGAATTCAAGCTAGGTTAAAATACCATTGTTGTTCTGTTTATTTTAGGGATTCGTATAGATGATTGATAACAATAGCATTGTTGTTCATAACGGTTTAGATGAAAGCTTAATAGAAAACAACAACATCCGTCTGTCTAATTATAAGGAGGACCCTGGTGAAAAATAACACTTTATTTCGAATAGTTTATAAACATCTAAGTCTGAGAACGTATATTGCTTTGTATACTTATAGAGATGTAGACAATATCTGTAAAAACAATGAACATTGTTCTACAAACTTTTAGATATCCAAAGTGAATAAAAATCGTTTATAAATGTTTCTATCCATAAGAGTTCACATTCAACAGAAGAAAGAGTAATTACTGTTATGATTACCTATCAAAACCAAAGTCGTAACTTTGGAAATAAAACATTTATTAACCTTGTCGTGTTTACGGTTACTTATGAGAATAGCGAAACAGATTAGCGCATTGTTGTGAGGCTAAAGCAACTGTTTTAGTGTGTTTAAAAACAACATCAAAGTTAAATAAATGAATGTCACTATTTATGATACCTATAACGTTAACCTCTGCTGACAAGTTATCCGTCTATGTTTTACTGTGCGTATGTGATGTGGTTTGCTGTGTTGTACTGTGCGTATGTGATGTGGTTTGCTGTGTTGTACTGTGTGTGTGTGATGTAGTTTGCTGTGTTGTACTGTGCGTATGTGATGTGGTTTGCTGTGTTGTACTGTGTGTGTGATGTGGTTTGCTGTGTTGTACTTACGTGTGTGATGTGGTTTGCTGTGTTGTACTGTGCGTATGTGATGTGGTTTGCTGTGTTGTACTGTGTGTGTGTGATGTAGTTTGCTGTGTTGTACTGTGCGTATGTGATGTGGTTTGCTGTGTTGTACTGTGTGTGTGATGTGGTTTGCTGTGTTGTACCCACGTGTGTGATGTGGGTTGCTGTGTTGTACTGTGTGTGTGATGTGGTTTGCTGTGTTGTACTGTGTGTGTGTGATGTAGTTTGCTGTGTTGTACTGTGCGTATGTGATGTGGTTTGCTGTGTTGTACTGTGTGTGTGATGTGGTTTGCTGTGTTGTACTGTGTGTGTGATGTGGTTTGCTGTGTTGTACTGTGTGTGTGTGATGTGGTTTGCTGTGTTGTACTGTGCGTATGTGATGTGGTTTGCTGTGTTGTACTGTGTGTGTGATGTGGTTTTGCTGTGTTGTACTTACGTGTGTGATGTGGTTTGCTGTGTTGTACTGTGTGTGTGATGTGGTTTGCTGTGTTGTACTGTGTGTGTGATGTGGTTTGCTGTGTTGTACTTACGTGTGTGATGTGGTTTGCTGTGTTGTACTGTGTGTGTGATGTGGTTTGCTGTGTTGTACTTACGTGTGTGATGTAGTTTGCTGTGTTGTACTGTGTGTGTGATGTGGTTTGCTGTGTTGTACTGTGTGTGTGTGTGATGTAGTTTGCTGTGTTGTACTGTGTGTGTGATGTGGTTTGCTGTGTTGTACTGTGCGTATGTGATGTGGTTTGCTGTGTTGTACTGTGTGTGTGTGATGTAGTTTGCTGTGTTGTACTGTGCGTATGTGATGTGGTTTGCTGTGTTGTACTGTGTGTGTGATGTGGTTTGCTGTGTTGTACTTACGTGTGTGATGTGGTTTGCTGTGTTGTACTGTGCGTATGTGATGTGGTTAGCCATGCTCTCATATCTTGTAAAACAAAATATTTTTATTTTTCAAAGTAATTTTAACATGTTTAAACGCTATAGCATTTTAAATTTAGTTCAATAACGTATATACAGTATATAGAAAAACTGGTCTTTATTCATTATTTTACAAGAGTTATTTCAGTGTACTTAAAGTTGAGCTCTCCAGAAGGATTTATCAGTTTAACTTACTTATATCCACAAATTTATTCCATAACCAACTTCTGGTTTGTTTGTTTTTGCATTATTCTTTGAAGAAGAGACGTGAGGCACGGCTATGTCGTTTCACCTGACTTATTTAATTCATCGTATATTTAGCAAATCCTGAAGGAGATTAAGAATTTACCAGATCTTGTCATTGGTGGACAAAAGTTCAACAACTTTTGTTACCCTGATGATAGTTTTACTGTTGATTCTGAAGATAAACTGCAAATATATTTAGATAAATTTGTTAGTGAAAGTGAGAGAAAATCGCTAACTGTATGAAGATAGAATTAATGACACAGATGATGTTCTCAAAGTACATGAGGAACAGATAAAGGAAGTCAATAAATTCAACTACCTGGGAAGTTGGATAACATCAGATGGTAAATATGATCATGAAATAAAACGAAAAATAGAGATGGCAAAAAGATATTGACGAATAGTAAAATTTATGAGTTTACATTTTGGATTCTTATGTTTTACCGATCCTCACATGTGCATCTGAATGTTGAACAATATCATCAAGTATAGAAAAGACAATTCAAATAATTCAGCTGTGGTTCTAATGATGCATCTTGATGTTGGACAAGTTACATCTCAGATAAAGGAACTTGGTCAAGAGCAGGTTGCTGATGGACGCTGCAGACTAACACATTTAAAAAAGAAGCAGTTGGAGTTTCTGTTATAAGGAAAGAAAAACCTGTAAATCTAGTCATAACTGGAAAGATTGAAGGAAAGAAGAGACTATGGCAGAGTGAGGTTGACTTGTAAATCTAGTCGTAACTGGAAAGATTGAAGGAAAGAAGAGACTATGGTAGAGTGAGGTTGACTTGTAAATCTAGTCATAACTGGAAAGATTGAAGGAAAGAAGAGACTATGGTAGAGTGAGGTTGACTTGTAAATCTAGTCATAACTGGAAAGATTGAAGGAAAGAAGAGACTATGGCAGAGTGAGATTGACTTGTAAATCTAGTCATAACTGGAAAGATTGAAGGAAAGAAGAGACTATGGTAGAGTGAGGTTGACTTGTAAATCTAGTCATAACTGGAAAGATTGAAGGAAAGAAGAGACTACGGTAGAGTGAGGTTGACTTGTAAATCTAGTCATAACTGGAATGATTGAAGGAAGGAAGAGACTATGGCAGAGTGAGGTTGACTTGTAAATCTAGTCATAACTGGAAAGATTGAAGGAAAGAAGAGACTATGGTAGAGTGAGGTTGACTTGTAAATCTAGTCATAACTGGAATGATTGAAGGAAGGAAGAGACTATGGCAGAGTGAGGTTGACTTGTAAATCTAGTCATAACTGGAAAGATTGAAGGAAAGAAGAGACTATGGCAGAGTGAGATTGACTTGTAAATCTAGTCATAACTGGAAAGATTGAAGGAAAGAAGAGACTATGGTAGAGTGAGGTTGACTTGTAAATCTAGTCATAACTGGAAAGATTGAAGAAAGGAAGAGACTATGGCAGAGTGAGGTTGACTTGTAAATCTAGTCATAACTGGAAAGATTGAAGAAAGGAAGAGACTATGGCAGAGTGAGGTTGACTTGTAAATCTAGTCATAACTGGAAAGATTGAAGGAAAGAAGAGACTATGGTAGAGTGAGGTTGACTTGTAAATCTAGTCATAACTGGAAAGATTGAAGAAAAGAAGAGACTATGGTAGAGTGAGGTTGACTTGTAAATCTAGTCATAACTGGAAAGATTGAAGGAAAGAAGAGACTATGGTAGAGTGAGGTTGACTTGTAAATCTAGTCATAACTGGAAAGATTGAAGGAAAGAAGAGACTATGGCAGAGTGAGGTTGACTTGTAAATCTAGTCGTAACTGGAATGACTAAAGGAAGAGACTATGGTAGTGTGAGGTTGACTTGTGCTAAGAGTCTATCTAAATGAATGGATATATAAACATTGGAAATTCTTTGTAAGCAAGGAGAAGAGATCTGTTGAGGACCATGGTAAACTAACGTCCTGTATTAATATGGTTTATAGAGAAAGATTTGAAAAATAATTATTCCTCTGGAATAACAGTTAGCTTTGTCCCAGATTAATCCGAAATAATCACTTTTTCAGTAAAATGACTCGGTGTTTCAATCTCTTTGCCTAGCAGTAACATGCATAGTTTATGTTTGGGAATAATTTGATTTATGCTTGTAGTCATGATTATATCGCAAATTTAAGATTATTTTATACTTCCCAATTCCTATTGACGACGTTTAGATATTAAACGCCTAAATCTACAAATTTAATTTGCAATAAATGCATCTTTATCTCTTCTTGATTAAACATTGACATAAATTATTGGTTTCCGATGTCCCTCATGAGTTTCTTCTTTTAACTTCATGTTTTTACCTTGAGGCTGATGTTGTCTTCTAGGATAGAACGAAAAAGTGCAATATCTGTACTTATAGTGAACTTCTTGTAACATGCAAATTATTTTAAATAACTTGTAATTTATTTTACATTCTTATTGGCAATATTTCAAAACAAAAACATCTTATGATGAGGAATTAGACAAGTCATTGTTCCTCTCATTACCCACTTTTATGTCTCAATGTGAAACTCCATTTATATCTCAGTGTGAAACTTCCTATGTTAAAATGCACTTTTCTCATGATACAGATTGTACCTATAATGTTTCATGATTGAACTTCTGGAGGTACTTTTCTGAAAGGAAAGAAAGCAAAAAATATTTGATACCAAGGGAATTAGGAAATGTTTAATATACATATTTATTTTAGTAGATAACAGACTTTGGAGTGTACATGAAATAATTGATATAGGGCAAATATATGCTGAAATATATACACTTTATTATTTATTTTATTTGTAGAAAAGGTATGATTTCCAAACGAAGTTCTGTTTCTTTGATGTTTGTCATATCTTTGTTGGTGGTACTTCATTCTGTTGATAGCGACAAACGACCAACCTTCAATGGAAGTATCTTTGGGAAAAGAGCTAGTTCAAATGGTATGTCTCTTACAGTTTTGTAATGACATTTGGTCTTTTGAAACCAGTAAATTATTAGGCGTAAAAAACAGGAT
Organism: Tachypleus tridentatus; assembly: GCF_004210375.1. Classification (NCBI taxonomy): domain Eukaryota; kingdom Metazoa; phylum Arthropoda; class Merostomata; order Xiphosura; family Limulidae; genus Tachypleus; species Tachypleus tridentatus. The sequence goes on from NC_134835.1 coordinate 32,582,616, forward strand.
ATATATAGTCCAATATCATAAGAATGAACTGTTACATGTCAGATCTGAGTATGTTTTTGTTGTTGAAAATTGTAAAAACTGCTGCTTCGTTGAACAAGACAAAATATTCAGGGTTATTTTTGTTAAAAAAAACATAAGAATAAACGTTCTCTACAGTTTAATGGTGTTTCATCGGGTGATAATAGATTCGAAACAGCGTTTTTTGTTCCAGATATTTGTATATCTTAGTTAAGTACTAATTTAAATCTGAATTTCTTTAAATATTCGAATAACTGTCGAAAATTAATAATAAAATCCCAGATAATAAAAAAAATTGGATATTAGTCACTAAGTTTAGGGATGTTAGTAACATTACATAATAATCCATGAAAAATCTGAAAACAAAACCAAAACACATAAATATTCACAGGCTTAAGTCAGCGAAATTAGGCCTAGGATGGATGTTACTAGTAAACTAAATACTCTAGTATTGTAATTCATTTATTGAAGGTGAAAACATATTTGTGTTTTCTATCTAAGTTTACCATGGTGAATGTAATTCAAATGCATCACACGAGATGGCGCTACAATCAAAACAGAACTGTTAAGGTAAATAATTATTACAATACAAGTGAAATATAGGCGCTTAATCTTTTTAACGTGTGACGAATTCTAAACAGATTTGCTGTATTTTAGTAATAAAAGTCCTCTCACAGGGTTTGGCAATACATCAACCATGGTTCCAATCACTGCAAAAATCCGTAGGCCGTCTTTAAACGGAAGCATATATGGCAAGCGATCAGGTGAGTTAGGTGGTTGATGGCATGGCATTGGTGTTATGATACGTAATGTCTCGATCTGGCTTTAAAAAAGGCGCATGGTCAGTGTTGTGTGTGTAATATACATGTGGCTCATAAATACAATAAAATACTACAATATTACGTACTGACTACAACAAATAAAAAAATACAATATTACGCATTAACTAACGTTACATGACCAAAATATAAACAAAATCATTTGTGTAATAACTCGTGAATAGGCCCGGCATGGCCAAGCGTGTTAAGGCGTGCGACTCGTAATCTGAGGGTCGCGGGTTCGCATACCCGTCGCGCCAAACATGCTCGCCTTTTCAGCCGTGTGAGCGTTATAATGTGACGGTCAATCCCACTATTCGTTGGTAAAAGAGTAGCCCAAGAGTTGGCGGTGGGTGGTGATGATTAGCTGCCTTACCTCTAGTCTTACACTGCTAAATTAGGGACGGCTAGCACAGATAGCTCTCGAGTAGCTTTGTGCGAAATTCAAAAAAACAAATAAAACTCGTGAAAGCTGGCAATAATAGTATTTGTTCTTACGTCGAGTTTTGAGCACAGCTACACCTAAGCTATCTGCGCAAATTATTCTTATTTTAGAATTTATAGGCTAGAGGGATAACAGCCAGTCATCATTATTTACCGCCAAATCTTTGGCTACTACTTTACCAACGAAAAGTGGGACCGACCTTGACAGTATAATAGTCCCATGGGTAAAAGTGGGATGAGGTTTGGTATCGGTATTAGAAACTGCGTCCCTAAGATTGCGAATCGAAGCGCCTCTACTCACCAGATCATGCCAAGCAGATAATAGTTGGTAAGAACTAAATGCGATTTTTGCCCCTAATGGGAAGGTTTCACTTTGTAACTTTAATACTGTTATCATTTTCAACAGATATAGTTCGTATTGCTTATAACAAATCGATTTGTAAGTTTAAACATGCATTATATTGAGAGTTTCAATTAGTGATAACTGTACGATTGCTTAATAATCCATTATTGCACCTTGATGGTTCAAATTCGGGGCTCGTTTCCCTGCAGTAAACACAGAACAGACAATCCACTGTGAGGTTATGTGCTGAAACACAAACTGTATATACTGAGGACTAAAGCGAGGTTATACCCTTACCCTCATAAGCAAATCCCGTGACTGTATGAAACAATACTTCAAACGGATGACTAAACAGTGATGAAGGAAAACGTGGAACATACGTTTATACGTAGAAACACCTTGTCATCGAGTTAAATTTACAGTGAAGCTAACTATCCACATCTGGGAGAGGTGGACACAACTAACTTTGTACCTTGTCACGCCCAAAGTTGTCAGAGGTCGTACGACTCCATCGTTGTCAAAACCGATGGAAGCTTTGCTTCTCCAATATACAATATACGCATAATTAAATTCTGTACTATGTAGTTGTCGGTAAAGATTTCTAAGATGAGTGATCTAGTTGTGTATTTTACAAATGGTGGGTTTGGTTTGCTTTGAACTTCGCTTAAGGTTACACAAGGGATATCTGTGCTAGCCATCCCTAATTTAGCAGTGTAAAACTAGAGGGAAGGCATCTAGTCATCACCACCCACCACCAACTCTTGGGCTACTCTTTTACCAACGAATAATGGGACCGACCGTCACATAATAACGCCCCCACAGCTAAAAGGGTGAGCATATTTGGTGCGACGGGAATTCGAACCCGCGATCCTCAGATTATGAGTCGAACGTCTTAACCCACCTGGCCATGCGGGGCCCAAACGGTGGGTCGTGAAGAGGTTTCCAAGGGAGGGGAGTCACGAGCTTTTTGCGCAGAATCAACATATTTTGCTGTTATTGTTGAATCCTTGATCATCTTTCTTCTAAACTACGGCTAACTGCGCAAATGTACACCGAGATTTTTCATTCTTGTAGAGATGATAGGGAGCAGGACGACCATAGCCTGGACACGGGGTTTTCTGAAAAATCTGGCTGAAAAACACTGACCTTGTAGATTAAGCACTCAATCCCTCATGTACAGCTCCAGATTTCCACTTTAACTACTAGTGTTTAGGTGTTAAACTGAACGCGGCGTCTCACAGTGGAAGATGTTCCTTATAAGACGTTATAATGACTTTAATAATGATGACCATTTCAGATTCTCAGGGTCACCAAAATATTAATAAAACTTTACTGATTCATCTATAATTATGAGTTAAAGACATACACTACTTGGCCAAAATATGTGGACACTCTTTCTAATTAGTGGGTTTGGATATTTCAAACACACCCATTGCCTACAGGTGCATAAAATCAAGCATACAACAATGCATTCTCCATATACAAACATTGGCAGTAGAATGGGTCGTACTAAAAAGTTCAGTGACTTTCAACGTGGCACTGTCATGGAATGTCATTTTTCCAACAAGTCAGTTCGTCAAATTTCTGCCCTGCTAGAGCTGCTCCGGCCAACTGCAAGTGCTGTTATTGTGAAGTGGAAACGTTTAAGAGCAACAACAGCTCAGCCACGAAGCGGTAGGCCACACAAGCTTATAGAATGGGACCGTCGAGTGCTGAAGCGCGTAGCGCATAAAATATCGGCTGCCCACAGTTGCAAGACTAATAACCTAGTTCCAAACTGCCTCTGGAAGCAACGTCAGCACAAGAACTGTTCATCAGGAGCTTCATGAAATGGGTTTGCCTGGTCAAGCAGCTGCGCACAAGTCTAAGATTACCATGTACAATGCCAAGCGTCGACTGGAGTGTTGTGAAGCACATCGCCATTGGACTCTGGAGCAGTGGAAACGCGTTTTCTGGAGTGATGAATCACGCTTCGCTATCTGGCAGTCTGACGGACGAATCTGGGTTTGGCGGATGCCAGGAGAACGCTACCTGCGTGAATGCATAGTGCCAACTGTAAAGTTTTTGTGGAGGAGGAATAATGGTTTGGGGCTGGAATCTTTAGTTCCAATGAAGGTATATTTTAATGCTACAGTATACAATGACATTCTAGAGAATTATGTGCTTCCAACTTTGTGGTAGTAGTTTGGGGAAGGCCCCTTTTTGTTTCGGTATGACACTCCCCCCGTGCACAAAGCGAGGTCTATAAAGGCATAGTTTGCCGAGGTTGGTGTGGAAGAACTTAACTGGTCTGCACAGAACTCTGAACTCAACCCCATCGAAAGCCTTTGGGATGAAATGGAACGCGTTCTTGCCCGACCTAATTAATGCTCTTGTTGCTGAATAGGAGCGAATATCCCCAGCCATGTTCCAAAATCTAGTGAAAAGCCTTCTTTTCTCAGAAGAGTTGAGGCTGTTATATCAGCAAAGGGAAGGACCTACCCTATATTTATGCCCATGGTTTTGGAATAAGATGTTCAACAAACACACGTGGGTATGATGGTCGGGTGTCCACATAGGTTTGGCCATGTAGTGTATCTCTAATCTTATGGGGACCATCCTTATTAAAAATGCAAAAATATTATAGCTTACCTATTGTAATAATGATGAAACTTAAACAAAATAGCGCTTTGACAAAAGGAGAATGTTAACAATTTTATCTACGTTCTGTTCTGTTACATATTCATTTTAATTTGATTGTTTATATGTTCAATGTAATTAATGTTTTTGCCCTCTAGATTTCGTAACGTCTGTTTAAAGTCGTGTTTATATTTTAGTTCCCTACTGTGTGTTTGAATATATATTTATACAAGTTATGCTAAATTTTCTCAACAGATGGCAAAATTTCTCAGTCCGAAGTCCGTTACGCCATGTGCGAGTCAGTTTGGAAGACTTGTTCTCGATGGTTTCCCACCGCCTTTGGAGGTGTAATGAAATAATTCACCTGTAATCACGTGAAACACAAAGTAAGCTACGTCTGTTTGTAGAAATATAAATTTTTGAAGCTTAGTAGAGAGGAAGAAAATATTTGATTTAGGTAATAAAGTTCCGATTAATTTTTTTTATAACTGAAAAGTAGAAATATATTTAAATTCAACGTCCTTTGATTGTTTGGAGCTCTTTTTAAAGTGATCCCGACATGGCTAAGTGTGTTAAAGCGTACGACTCGTAATCCGAGGGACGCGGCTTTGAATCCTGGTCGCACCAAACATGCCCGCCCTCCCAGCCGTGGGGGCGTTATAAAGTGAGGGTCAATCCCACTATTCGTTTGTTAAAGAGTAGTCCAAGAGTTGCCTTCCCTCTAGTCTTATACTGCAAAATTAGGGACGACTAACGCAGATAGTCCTCGAGTATCTTTGTGCGAAATTTAAAACCAAACACCTTTTTAAAGTTACACGATGGACTACTTGTGAAGGGCCCGCCGCTATTATCGAAACTCGAGTTTTAGAGTTATAAGCTTTCAGAATTTCCACTGTGGCGCTGGGGTAGGTGATTTTTCGTGTTCTGGAGGTATGATATTATGTTTAACATCACACGGACCTTAAAGATAGGTACGACCAATGTAAACATATCTTTATCATACATATTTCTGTAAATATTTAACATTTTTCACCATTTTAATTCGTCTAGAGACAGTTATTTGGTTTGTTGTTTTTTAATAACAGATGTCCTTCTTTGTTTGAACGGAGTTTGAAGATCCTCTCCGAGAAGCGTCATCATTTGTGACAATTCTGGAACATGTAATTTTGCTTCGATATTTGAAATAACTGTAAGATTAATACACAGTATTCCAAGCAGTACAAATCAGTATAATTAATTAATTAACTTTCTTCCAAGTGGATTTTTTTTCTAGCAAATATTGTAGAAAATCTGTATTGAATACGTTAATTTAAACCAGGTTAAACAACAGTTGTCCTGAAAGTATAAATAAAAAAAATTACAACCTGCGACAGGATATTGCTTCTCAAGAATAGCTAAGTTTTGTTTGAAATACATGTTCAAAGTTGATAAGCCACTGGCGAGAATCATACTTCCAACGGAATACTTGTAGCATATTTACTGTCTTCCACAGTTGACGTCACAAACAACAACGGAAAAATTATTACAATAAATTTTGAAAAAAATATAATAAAGAACTTAATAAAATACACAACGTTACAGCATAAGAAATGAAAAAAAAATATTATTGGAAAACAATATAGGTGTAGTGTTATCAAATATTATGAAAAACAACCTTTAGAAAACATAGCTTCCATGTGGAAAAATTAAATGACAATTTGGACCCGAAAACCAGAATTAAACTAATAAACATTTCAATCAAACTCTTGGTAGAAATTTAAAACTAAAGTAGGGCTCAATCAATTTTAATTTGTAGGCTCAAAAACCATTGAAAAGCTAAATATAATAATAATTCAATGGTGTTTAAGTGTTTTCTTTAGCCATAAGCAGGTAGTTAGATAACACGGAAAAATGTAGACAGTGTATATCTCATGATGGCTGGTATGGGTATTAACACTTATACTAATAAAGCAGAGAACAACCTGAAGATGATCTAATAAGGTCAAAACGTTGTTCTCTGCTTTATTAGTATAAGTGTTACTACCCATACCAGCCGTCCTGAGATACATTTTTACTACGAGTGGGTTTCTTGTCATCACAAATGTAGACAATTACTCTGGACTTAGTAATTATACACACAGTTACGACAGAAAGTGTTCGTACCCCTGCGTCCCTAGTAGTTTTTTTGCCCATAACTAAAAAGTATCATGATTAGGCTAATAGACCTACAACATATTATAAATATTATACTAAAACACATCTACATAATTTTGTATGTAAATTAAACGACAAATAAACTGTTTATAATCAAATAACCAAAAATAGGAGGAGCAGAAAGTGTTCGTACAGTTCAGAACGTGTGAAAAAACTGATATTCCCGTAAAAGTTTTGTTTAGTTTGGTGAATAAACTACATTATACCATTCCAGAACTAGACACTGGGTTCATAATTATTGGAATTTAGCCAGCAAAAAATGTACTTCGGGCAATTTAGCGCCGTCTCCATCATTATATGCTTGGTCATCATGGCGAACAGGAAACAACTGTCCAGTGATTTAAAAAAACCGAATTATTGTAAAATACAAGTCTCGTGTGTCTCTTTCCGGTATTGTTACAACTTATTGTGCCGAAATATACTGTTCAAAGCATAATTGCCAAGTTTAAGCTCATAAGATCAACTGCTAACCTCCCTCGTTCCGGACGCCCCACCAAAATTCCAGAGAGAACCAAGAGAAAGGTTCTCAGAGAAGTTAGTAGGAACCCTCGTTTAACACGTAATGACATACAGAAACTGGTAAGGGAAACTGGGGTTGAAGTAAGAACCTCTACAGTTACGAACATGTTACGCTCTTCTGGGTTCAAAGCATGTCGTCCTCGTAGAACTCCATATTTAAAGCCTGTTCGTTTACAAGCACGATTGAGGTATGCAAAAAAGCATGTAGCTAAACTGTTTACCTATTGGAAGAGTATTCTTTGATCAGACGAGACTAAAATCGAGCTTTTCGGCCACAATGATGTTCGCTATATTTTCCGTAAGAAGGGGGGAACAAAATCTTCCAAAGAACACCGTCCCTACAGTTAAACACGGAGGTGGCTCGATTATGGTATGGGGTTCCTTCAGCTCTTCTGGTGTAGGCAGCCTTCACCGCGTCAACGAAATTATGAGAAAAGAAGAGTACGTTGATATATTAGGCACTTACATCACGAATTATGCTCGGAACTTGCGGCTTGGGCGTCGTTGGATCTTTCATCACGACAATGACCCGAAGCACACATCGAAATATGTGCAATTCTGGTTGCAGAGGAACCATATAAGCGTTCTGGAGTGGCCATCGCAGTCACCCGATCTCAACCCAATTGAAAACGTTTGCATGAGTTGAAGACCAGGATTCATCAGCGTCATCTGAAACACTTGCAAGATTTGGAGGCTTTCTGTAAAGAAGAATGGAATAAAATACCAGTCGAGTACTGTCAAACGATCATGGAGGGCTATGAGAGAGATTGCACCAAGTAATTCACCTAAAAGGCTACACAACTGACCTTTAAAGTAGACGCACGAACACTTTCTGCCCCTCTTATGTTTGGTTATTTGTTTATAAACAGTTTATTTGCCTTTCAATTTACATAAAAAATTACGTAGATGTGTGTTAGCATAATATTTATAATATACCCTACTTCTATTAGCCTAATCGTGATACTTTTTAAGTTATGAGCAAAAACAACTCGGGACGCAGGGATACAAACACTTTCTGTCGTAACTGTAAAATTATATCGTAAAAATAAAAAATTGTAGAATTTTCGTTTTTTTGGCCAGCAGGATCCAATAAAATTGATGTAATCCACTCAAGAACCTGGAACGTAATCCATTATTACTGACGATTTCGAAAATGTATTTATTTAACACTAATGATAACTCATGAAGTGAAAAAAAGGAAGATATTTGTTGTGTTTATAAGTATTCTTAAATACATAAATATTGATTTATTTTACGTGATTTCGAAACAGCAAGAAAACATATAACAAATAACAACAATACCGGAATATGTCAAAGAATATGAAACGAAGTCTCAAAACGCAGTCATAATTGGCTCGGTGACCATACTGCTACCTTATGGAAAATAAGAAGAAATAATAATAACGAAAATAAAAACTTAGAACCAGAACTTAGAAACCTAAGTTGAAAGGACTGAGATAGTTAGTTTCTCTATGTATATATGGAAGTAATTACAGATATTGGTAGCAATACTGGCACCCTGATGATGAAGGGGTAATGAAATTTCCCGAGGAAGGGTCAAAAGGTCAAGACTGACAGCCAAGAAAGTGAATGTGCTGGAGATTTTAATTATTACCTCGACGGGGGCAAGAGGTTGAGGGTAGGGTAAAAAAAAAACACGATCGTTAGAAAGGCTCACCAGATACTTTAACTAAAGTCTTTCTGAGATCAACTGAGTACGTATAAGAAGCAGAAGTAAACATGTTGAAGGGTAAAAGAGAATTAATATGATTCTATAGAAAAACAGTTAAAACTTTGTAGAATGGACAGCAACTGTGTTGTGGAGACACAAGTGTAGCGGACAACACTCGATTATTAAATTTACTACATGTGGTTCAAGTGTAGAGACGACGTTTCGAAAATCTTTCGCCCATTTAATAGTCAATCAAGTATGGATGCTCTACGAAAACTATCTATCGAAAAAGACCTGTTAATACTCTACGAAAACTATCTATCAAAGAAGACCTGTTAATACACTACGAAAACTATCTATCAAATAAGACCTGTTAATACTCTACGAAAACTATCTATCAAATAAGACCTGTTAATACTCTACGAAAACTATCTATCAAATAAGACCTGTTAATACTCTACGAAAACTATCTATCAAATAAGACCTGTTAATACTCTACGAAAACTATATATCAAAGAAGGTCTGTTAATAATCTACGAAAACTATCTATCAAATAACACCTGTTAATACAATACGAAAACTATCTGTCATATAAGACCTGTTGATACTCTACAAAAACTATCTATTAAATAAGACCTGTCAATACTCTACGAAAACTATCTATCAAAGAAGACCAGTTAATACTCCACGATAACTATCTATCAAAGAAGACCTGTTATATGAAAACTATATATCAAATAAGACCTGTTGATACACTACGAAAACAATCTATGAGTAAGGCCTGTTAATACTCTACGAAAACTATCTATCAAATAAGACCTGTTGATACTCTACGAAAACTAGCTATTAAATAAGACCTGTTGATAGTCTACGAAAACTATCTATCAAATAAGACCTGTTAATACAATACGAAAACTATCTATCAAAGAAAACCTATGGAAGAGCTTCGTTCAAGCTTGTTTAACTTAATATAGAATATTACACAAGCGTTACTTTGATCTACAGTTACCGCTCCTTCTTCTAATTTGTTGCTGTTGTTGATTTGTTAAGTTGTTCGATTTACTTAACTCATAATATTACATAAATTAATTATACCCTCGCCTTATGAAGCAAAATAGAATACTGCTGTTTGTAGCTATGGGTGCGTTATAAGTGTGAGGATTAAATCTCGCTGTTCAATCAAACAAGAGAAACCAAAGAATTAAAAGTTAGTGATGTTAACTAGCTACCTTCCTTCTAGTCCAAATCAACCGGTGTTCCGAACAACCTCTGGGTTTCTCGGCAGACATCCAGGGACAGCATGAGATACTGGGAGCTATCTGCCTTCCCTTTAATGTATCAAATTAAAATTAGGGACAGCTATTGGCATTTAAAGATTTATGTGGCTTCGCATGAAACGTCTGAAACGGTCCATCTCGGTATATCTTTGCCGATTCATCCAGTGCATCTTTAGTTTGTGAAAAAAAATTCCAACATATCATATTGTCTTTCGATTCTTATGACTTTAAATTTATGTTACACCAGAGTTTGTGTGTGTGTTTTCTTACAGCAAAGCTACATCGGACTATCTGCTATGTCCACCGACTGGAATCAAACCCCTGATGTTAGCGTTATAAATCTGAAGACTTACCGCTGTCTCAAAACTTTTGTCATCCTTTAATAAGTATGCCTTCTTCTTCAACCCCCATTTTTTTATAAATTGGTAAAAGAAGGGTTTAAGTGGTATGATGTGATTCACAAATATGTGTATTGTACTAATTGTTTATTATTTTTATTGATAAAAATATTAAAACAAGAAATTTAACATTATTGAATTATGATTTATTCTCCTAACAGCTCCACTTAAAATGATTATTTGCGCCCATAGGGGTGCACCCCACATTTTGGAAAACGCTGTATTACACAATATTTGCTTCATTATATCAAAACTGTTATATTAAAACAGGTTTTAACTGGTTTTAACAAACATTTATTTCACAAAGTCATTCGATTATGGTACTGTATCAGAACACGCCAATAGATGGCACTATAATCGTTTCTCACTGCTTGATTTGACCTCCGAATGGAAACACTTTAAAAAAGCCTCTGATGATTACAAAAGCTTAGATACTTTTGTGTGTTTACCTTGTTTGTCTGCTTTATAAAAAAAAAAGTATTAATGCTGCCTACCGTAATCTGTAGCTTAGAACTGCCGACAACAGCACACAAACACACACCGCCGAATCTTGGACTACTGTTTACGAATTGCTTCAAAAATATTTTTGGGGTCAGAATTACACATCTCACGCCTTACACTTGAGCTCAATATCGTAAAAAAAAATGTTAAAATTACAGCATAACTTGATTTAAACTTTACTTCTTAAGGGTTGCGTTAAGATTTTATGTTTAAGCAACTTGTAAATGTTCAAAATTTTATAGACATTTTATTATGAGTTTCATACAGTCGTGAAAACGAACGTTACATAACAATACTCCCGAGATAGGTTTTCGGATAGACATGCTTAATACTTAGCTTTATATTACATAAGTGACCATTATTGTGCCTAAGCCTAAAAACCTTTCTATAGTTGGTGTTACTGCATAAAGCTGCTGTAAAGTTTGAAACGAAACGTTTTACCCTCCGACATGTGTTGTGAACCAATTACCCTGAATGCATAGGAAGCTGATAGAGGAGAGAATTATGCAGGTAATTATCACATGCTGTTAAGTTCGGCAAACGAACAAAAAAATACAAACAATGTGTATATCTTGAAAAGCTGTAACCCTCATATCTTTTAATCGCCAGTGGAGTGGACTGTATTAATTATAGCCGATATATATTGGTCATTACATCAGAAAACAAAGTCACGTGAGCTTAATCTAAATTTAAAAGTAGGAAGCTTACCAAGAAATACACAATCAGATGTTGGTGGTGGAAAGACGTCATATTTAGGTTTTAGTCTATAGTTTCAAAGACCCGTTAACATTTCAGTCAAAGTGCCTCAGTCTTTAAAGTCCTGAGCTCAGTCAATTCGGATGTGGATTCGCCAAAACTCCCACCTGAATCTTCTCACCAAAAGCAATCGTGTATAATTATAATAATTCAGAATATTCAAGCAAAAGTTAACTTCCAGAACTAGTTATAACTAACAAAAAGGTTTTTCAGGTCGTGACGTTGTAGAAATGGTCTCATCAGGATTTCGGAAGTCAGGTAATAAAGATATTGCAGTTTAAATGCTATTAAAAAAATATTTTAACTCTGACTCCTTGTTGCTGTGAATGTAAAATTTTCATGTTGTTATTAACTTGTATCTAAAATGTATAATAGTTTTCGATAAGTTATCATCGGGAAACTGGAATTAATGTTTTCATTAATGATAAAAATAGGATGAAAATCCTCGTTTAATAATTAAGTTAAGATGCTTTACACGGCATGTAGGATACAACACTCGTCTGGCTTCTCTTGAACGAACAGTGGGATTGACATTGTAACAGGTTAAAAAGACCGAAGTGTTTCAAGTGGCTTTTCTCTGCTCGAGCCTTGAACTTTCAGGCCCCCAGCCCAGAATTCTAGCCACTTGACCACGCTCAGCCCATCTAATTACGATATTTGGAGATGCTAAAATAGTTATTAATTATTTGAACAAATAACGAAACTGGCAAAAGCATAGTTAGCTTTATGGAAAGTAATTCATATACAATATGGAAGTGTTTTTATTTGTTTATTAGCTAGTTTAACCTGTTGACTGCCAAGTATTTCAGTTGCTAAAATACAGCTTTAATGATTCTTCATTTTGTAACTTTTTATTTGTGACGCCATTTTGGATCGAAAGTGAAACAATTTGTATGATGCTGACATCTAGCGTTGAGGTTAGGTATTATTGAGAACGAATTAACTTCTCCGTGGTACTGTGTTACCGATCGGCTTGGACGAGTTATCTCGTCTACGGCACTGAACAGGTTAATGCTGTATTTCAGAGATATGAAGACTTAAAACATCGTAAAGCAATTGTAATATTACATATAAAGATTGAATGAAAACCTTGAAGTTTCTACTATTTTAGTTGACCATTAGAGTAAGTGGTCCATGGTTCAAAGCTATTTTCAGCTAAGAGATGAACTCTCGCCTTATCTCGTTATTGTTGTTGCTCTAACTTTTAAGGTTTCAGGTCTCCAACTGTGGTCGACAAGCTTATTGTGTGCGAAGATATCCTAATATCTAACTGAAACACTTTATAAGCTATTATGTATAATACTTTATTATTTTAGGATGGAATTATTGCAAATATGATACACTTACGTTAAAAACTTGTATAGGTTAGATTAATAATTATCAGTTTATTTAATATTTCAAAAAAATCTAACCTTTTAGTTATAAAGTTTAGCAGTGTGGTTAACGCCATATAAAACACAATGAATTAGATACGGTTGCACATCACAGAATGGATACCTTTAGTTGTTTATTGTATCTACAACAATTTTTCTTTTGTTTTATAAGTATATTTCTATGTATTCCCCTAATACTATGCCATTAAAGTCCAAAATATTTCAAATAATGAATCGGATAAGAAGGAAAACAAATGCTGTTCAGTGCTACAAATTTATTTAGTAAAATACAAGGCCCGGCATGTCCAGGTGGTTAAGGCACTCGACTCGTAATCTGAGGGTCGGGGGTTCGAATCTCTGTCGCGCCAAATATGCTCCCCTTTTCATCCGTGGGGGTGTTATAATATAACAGTCAATCCCACTATTCGTTGGTAAAATAGTAGCTCAATAGTTGGCGGTGGATGGTGATCACTAGCTGCCTTCCCTGTAGTCTTACACTGCTAAATTAGGGATAGCTAGCGTAGATAGCTCTTGTGTAGCTTTGCGCGAACTTCAAAAACAAACAAACAAACATTTAGTAAAACACAAAAAAATTTACTGTCTTTAACTTAATGAAAACGTTCTATAGTTTGTTTGTTTTTTACAGTATGGCGAAATTAGGGTATTAGGCAACAGGGCTGTGATACGCTAAAATGAGTATATTTGAACCGACATGTTCAATTCTAATTTACGTTTCTGTTTATGGTCAGAGTTGCGGAAAGAAAGTCGTCTTCTATAGAATTTCAAAAGTCACGTTACTTTTGAGTTAAACCACTGATTAGAAACGCCTGATCTATAACTCAGTTTTAAAGAAATGTTTGGTCAAGAGATCATTTGATAACGAGTAATCTGGTGGTTAACGAACCGGTTTGAGGCGTGATCTGGTGGTTAACGAACCTGTTTGAGGCGTGATCTGGTGGTTAACGAACCGGTTTGAGGCGTGATCTGGTGGTTAACGAATCGGTTTGAGGCGTGATATTGTGGTTAACGAACCGGTTTGAGGCGTGATCTGGTGGTTAACGAACCGGTTTGAGGCGTGATCTAGTGGTTAACGAACCGGGTTGCAGCAGTCGCTGAAGACGCCTCGTACTATCAACCATAAATGTGTTATTCAGGTGACAAAAGAGCTCGTGATTTGGTCTTTCTTCTATCTGGTTAGTCACTCAAAATCAGTGACTGTTGCATCCGAATGTTTGTGGTATAATGTGACATTCAAGTTAAAACTACCCTATTTTTTCACTCTGCCACACATATAATGTCTCTTATAGAGCAGCAATAAGTTCTTTCAGAACTGATTACGAGACAACTGGAACATAAGTTCTTGACATAGCCTGGTAACTAGAGTACAGTGGAAAGTTAACTATAAAAGGTTTGTTTAAATAGTACCCCGCTGGTACAGAGGTAAGTCTCCAGATTTACAACCTTACAATTAGGGGTTTGATTCTTCTCGGTGGGCTCACCAGATAACAAAATGTGGCTTTGCTATAAAGAAAAACACACACGCGCGCGCACTTGATTGAAAAGGTATACAATCATGCATTTTGCGTAAAGTTTTTATTCGAATGTAACTTACCAAAATGGAGAGCAGTGCCACCTGTACTGCGTTTAATAAAAATTAAAGTAGTTATAATTATTAAAGTAATTCACCAGTCAAGGTCTATTATGGGTTTTGATAATAAAGTAAAATATAACAGAAATATGTTATGGTATGAAATTATTTATTTATATTACATCAGAATTGAAATTAGAATAAATAAAATTATTAAGAGAGATCGATAGAAAAAAAAAATGATTATTTGTAAAAGAATAACAAAAGATGATATAATAAATGAAAACAAAAGATGATTCCAACAAAATCTAAACAAAATGTCATTAGGTAACTAATCGAAATTACAATAAAAATAGTAAAACAAATGCTTTCATGTTTTGTTATATTATATGTTAAACGTGCAAAATAAAGGAGAAAAAAGTTAATATGTTAAACGTAGGACTAAGTGTAATGTTTTCTACTATTCGAAAATAAAACCTCGATAAACAGACATAGCACGAATCGTTTAATAAAAACATTTTTTCTATTTATATTTATAATATTATATGATTTTACAGAAAATGGTTTGCGGGTTAGCTATAATTTTTAAAATTTTGCTGACATGAAATTTTGAATAACAGATATTTATTTCAACAAATTAATGACCGTATCTGTCATATACATACATAGATACATATGTGTAATATCGTTCGAAGCATGTCACTTCAGGTATCTTTCTTTACAGCGTCCTTTTTGTTACATTTTGATGTTAAGCTCAAAGCTTCTTATTGGTGCTTTGTACTATGTTAATCGCATGGATCGAACCACGAATATTAGAGATATGTGCCTTCAAGTTTACTGCTAAGAAAGTGAATTTGGTTTGCTTGTTTGTTTTGAATTTCGTGCAAAGCAACTCGAGGGCTATCTGCGCTAGCTTTTGTTTTGTTTTGTTTGTTTGTTTTTGGAATTTCGCACAAAGCTACTCGAGGGCTATCTGCGCTAGCCGTCCTTAATTTAAGAATGTAAGATTAGAGGGAAGGCCGCTAATCATCACCACCCAATACCAACTGTTGGGCTACTCTTTTACCAACGAATAGTAGGATTGATCGTTACATTATAACGAGCCCCACGGCTGAAAGGGCAAGTATGCTTGGAGCGACGGGGATTTGAATCCGTCACCCTCGAATTACGAGTCAAGTGCCTTAACAACCTGGCCATATCGGGCCCAATGGAGAGAAATATTAAATGCTAGTCTTGGTTCCAATTTTATACATGTATATATTCAAATCTCATATACGTGTCTACTCCAAAGCTATATGTATATTTATACATGTATATATTTCAATGTTGTATGCGCATGTAGTTGAAAGTTATACATTTATATATTTCAATGTTATACGCGTATACAGTCGAAAGCTTTACATGGATATATATTTCGATGCTATACAGGTGTATATTGCAAAAAAAAAAAAAACTGTTTGTTTGTTTCGAATGTTGCGTAAAGCTGCACGATGGCTATCTGTGCTAGCCGTCCGTAATTTAGCAGTGTAAGACTAGAGGGAAGGCAGCTAGTCATCACCACCCACCGCTAACTCTTGGGTTACACTTTTACCAACGAATAGTGTGATTGACCGTCACATTATAACGCCCTCACGGCTGAAAGAGCGAACATGTTTGGTGCGATCGGGATTCGAACCCGCGACCCTCGGATTGCGAGTCGAACACCTTAACACACTTGGCCATGCCTGGCCCAGCAAAAAGGATGAAGTAACTATTGTGGGATTCAGTCTGATGATTTGGTTGAAAATATATATTGCTTAAACGATATATAACTCGACTCATGACACTATGTAACAACATTTTTACTTTTTCTTGTTCCTGGACAGAAAGTGTTATTTCCCAATTGCTTATGTCTAAAGTAAATGGAAAAAACCTATTTTCCTCTTCAAACTTTGCTTTTGTGACCTGGGAGCGTATAACGCAAACATGATGGGGCATATATTGGGGGCTGATACGTGAAAGTGATTTACATTACAGTCGCAAGTCTCGAGAAACTACTCACTTCTAAACATTTTGTATAACTTTAGTATAAATACATGTAAATCTTGATTCATATGTTGTTTTATTCAGACCTTATGTAAAATGAAAATGTGCAAATGTGCCCCTTTTTACATAAAAAATAGGTTAATTTCTAAATTTCATTATCCATGTTACAAAAGCAAAGTTTGAAGAGAATAATGGTCATTTTCTGTACTTTTACAACATAAACAATTAAAAAAATTAACACATTCTATCCAGGAACAAAATTTGCGTTTCATAGAGTAATGATACACATCTTACTGATCTATCCAGCCAAGTTAACCCAAAGCAAAATAACAAATGGAAAATATAGAAGTTATTTTGGGATTTGTTTCGATAATAATATATTTAAAAAAATAATATTTGTTTTTGAAAGTTTCTTGAATATATTTTGTTTATATTTTTTTAAGTGGCTGAATAACTTGAAAACTCTTTATTATGTAAATGTGACAGTCGATACGCTTTCGATCTACTGAGGATTTCACTGCTACTGAAAAGAAATAGTAGGTTAGGCCTAAAAGCTCTGTCAACTAAAGGAAAGTGCTGGTTTAAGAAAAAAAAAGAACTTAGAAAAAGTTTACAAACCGTTAGCTACATGAAATGTTTGCGCAACAAATACAGTAAAAAGTAAATAGAAAAGTGGGAAGGAAAATAAAACAAACAACTGAGCAGGTTGGCTTCTCCATCTTTTCTAATCATTTAAGTAACTTAGATTGTTAAGCTGAGCGAATAGGGTTAAAATGCATTCCCTATCACATCGAAATCGCAATCTAAATGTATATTGTCTACTATCGAGGATGATAAATAATGATAGTAAATCATTCAAGATCAAAATATTATTTTGATTTTGTGGTGTTAAGTTATCTTTTGGTTCGTCTTGATGAGTGGATTTACGTATTGTATATGTTTGTTTATTGTTAAGCACAAAGCTACGTAGTGGACTATATGTACTGTGCAACCACAGGTATCGCAACCTGGGTTTTAGCGTTATACTAAGAGGATCGCCAGAAATGAGATGGCAGGGGCTTACATTTTATAATGTCCCATTTAAAGAAATATATATGTATATTTTTGTTTCGGTTTTGAAAATCTGATAATCCGGTGAAACAGTCCCGGCATGGCCAGGTGGGTTAAGGCGTTAGAGTCGTAATCTGAAGGTCGCAGGTTCGAATCCCCGTCGCACCAAAAATGCTCGCTATTTCAGCCGTGAGAACGTTATAATGTTACAGTCAATCCCACTATTCGTTGGTAAAAGAGTAGCTCAAGAGTAGAAGATGGGTGGTGATGACTAGCTGCCTTCCCTCTTGTCTTACACTGCTAAATTAGGGACGGCTAGCGCAGATAGCCCTCAAGTAGCTTTGCACGAAATTCAAAAACAAACAAACAATCCAGCGGAACATAGCCATGTGAAGAAAGTTGTCAAAAAGAACAAAAAATATATCATGTCTAATCGATTTTGGAAAACTTTAAGCCATACTATGAAAATAGTATTAACCGTTCTTCCATATCTTAATCATTTCTAAAAGGATCAGCTTATTAATTGGTTCATTTCGGTGTTGAAGTGACTGACGATAAAAAGAAAGATGCCCATAAAAAATGAAAGGATAAAATAAGACTATACTGATTAGACTGTCGTAAACATTAGTAAATTTTATTTATTTAAAAACGGCTGGTATGGATAGAGAAGGCACTAGTAGAGGAGCGGACAACGTGTTGACCTTTTTCAGTTATCGTCAGATTCACAAAGAAAGAAAGAGGTAACTGACTGATAGCTGACCACATGTTTGAAGGCGGTTGTGTAATTTAGTGTAGGAATGTATAGGGCGTGCTTAGATGTTTGATTATATTTATTAATATAGGTATAAAGGTGTTCCTTTGTATTGGTTATTTTGGGCTTGAGTTGTTGTGTAAGTAAGGCTTCTGACGATGGCCGAAGTAGGTCGGAGCGAACAACGTTTTGTTTTTAAATATATATTTTTCTCTACAAGTGGGTTTTCTCGTCATCACGGATTAGCAAACTTTGATACTTCTATGTAATTAACAGCAAATGAATTTTGGTTTGCGTTTTCTAGAATTTTGTTATAATTGTTTAATAAGGCTATTTATTCCGTTTAAGACAACTTTGAGTAACAGTGGAAGATCACTGTCAAAGTTTTCTATTCGCTGTAAATAACGTAGTTTTCAGAGATATTTTCAATGATCTAATTTGGTATTATATCACATTCTAATTTAAACAGAAGTCCGTGAAATTACCACGCAAAAATTAGATATAAATGTAGTAAAACATTACCATCTTGTCAATAATATTTAGTTTTATTTATTTAATGTTATAAAACAGTGTTATAAGTTGAACCGTTTGGATCAGTACAAACTATATTAGAAATAAAAATAAACAAACCTTATGACAACAGGACTGTTATTGTTCTTTAACTGCACACTTAGCGTTTCGCTTTACAGCTCCTCCTGGGGCTTTTCACCAAGATACAAACAATAACTAACAGTATTGTTAATTACGGTTTGTGTTTCTGTGAATTATGTCAAGGTGGTCATGTTTGCGATAGGATGTGATCAGGTTAATTACTTCTGGGTTGTCATGTTTGCTGATAAGATCTGTTCAAGTTCTGGAAACATCTATCAGTATTGTTACTTTACCAATCAGGTCAAGTTATACTCTTCAGCGCCATCTTGTGGGTTTCAATGTTGGAGTGCAGCGCTCAGTTTTTCACCAAAACTAATAAGGTGGTCCCTCGTCTCGGAAGGAGGACACCACCATTTATAACAAATGTAAGAACGACTTATTTATAATTCATCATTTATAATTATCATCTCCAAATGAAATTAAACAGAATTAATAAACAATAATGTTTATTAATAACTGAATGTTCAATTAATTTTTGAAATTGCTAACTCGTAAGAAGCTTGTATTCAAATATGTCGATAACTTCTGAACACTCGTAGAATGTACTAACGTTACACCGAAGCTATTAAACATTAATCTATAGTTTTAAAGTTAAATGAGGTTATTAATTAGTGACAAGAAATTGTCAAGTAATTTCTAACAAGTGATTACAGTTATAAACAATTACCAAACAAGATTTTAAACGTAACAGTAATTACTAGACAGCGACTAAGTCTACGATATAATAACCAGAATTTCTAATTGGAAGCTGAAAATATTACACCTTTTTTTCAAAATATATTTTGTAACTTACTTCGTTGTGCATCAGAAAATATGAATTAATATACCCTAAAATATGGAAGCCATTTTACTGTCTTTTTCACATGCTTATAAGTAGTTTGTTGTGTTTAAGTAATCGTGTCATATAGCAAGAATTGAAATAACATAAATGAGATCTATTTATTAACAAACGTATTAGAAAAATATAATTACAATCTCCGAACACGGAATCGTAGGTTGCAGTTTTCGTTGGTAAATATGATACTTCAGTAGTTTCTGTAATTTGAATCGTGTGTAATTAAACAAACTGTGCTCCATACAGCCACAAGTAAAACAGTGTTGATGTGTTCGTTAAATAATTAAATGTTTTATTGATTTTCCGTAGACTGATTATGACTTACGCAAGAGTCTACGCCACCTAGTGACGCTTTTGAGAAACAATGACATGGACGGCGACGGCAAGCTGTCTTTAACAGAATTATTTGCAAGCCCTCTTTTTGATGTATTTGTTGCCAGTGATCAGGAACCTGTACACGATCAGATGGATACGAATTTTCAAGGTATATTGTTTGTTTGAAGGAACCCACTTCATTCTGACGGCGGGGGAAAAATATGAAATATCTATCTTATCTCTTGAGTTCCTGCAAAACGGTTTCTGCTTGAGCTAGACAAAACGATTAGAGTTCGGATCTCTTGTCAAAGATTCAACAATGTAAATGCTGAACGTAATTTTAGTGATTGCAATAGCCAGCAGTCTTAGTGACCCAAAGTGTGAATGCTGTTACAACAGAGAGAGATCTTTGTAAACAGCTGCTCCTATCTAGGTTCTGGAGACAATAAAACAATAGAGTACTTGCCATGGGGTTTTCTCCAAGTCTTGAAATCACTAACTCTTTCCATATCAGCTGATACCGTTGGAAACAGTAGTTCTTACCTAGTTTTGTTCCAGTTAATGTTATAAGAGTTTATTTTTCTTAAAACAGACTTAAAGGGATCATGTATTCTATTCTAAGTTTGGTAAATACAGCCTACTACATTTCTGTGATATATTACGTGTCACTGCTGAGGAACGAGATGAAAAACCTAACCACATTATAGATACTAATAACTTTATATAATCAAGAACATTTTTTCTTAGTTTAGTTCTTAGCTTAAATTTTCAACTCACTAGCTCACTAACGAATTTTTAATATCCCTTATCCTTATTACTAGAAAGTATCTTAGGTTCGGCATGGCCAGGTGGTTAAGGCACTCGACTCGTAATCTGAGGGTCGCGGGTTCGAATACCTATCTCACCACTCTTGTTTTCCCTTTCACCCGTGGAGGAGTTATAATGTGACGGTCAATCCCACTATTCGTTGGTAAAAGAGTAGCCCAAGAGCTGGCGGTGGGTGGTGATGACTAGTTGCTTTCAATCTAGTCTTACACTGCAAAATTAGGGACGGCTAGTGCAGATAGCCCCCGTGTAGCTTTGCGCTAAATTTAAAAACAAAGTATCTTCAAATGTGTAATTATTACCAAATGATGTCGTATTAAAAACATTTCAATTTTTTTGAAAAGTTGGTCGGCAGGCATTTTGTGACACAAAGCAAGTGGGCTATCTCAGCCGTTTTTAAAAACAAATACTCAGCAACATAAACACATATTTGATCTTGCAATAATTTTAAACAAGTGTTTGATATTGAATCAGAATAATGTAAACTTATATCCTTAAATATTACATTAATTTATCCATTATTTTCAAAGCTATTTCTTTACACTTTGTTCTTCATCAGAAATAAAGATTTTTTGCCTCAGAGTGAGTTTCTGCTATTATTTTTGTATAGTTATTATAATAATAAGTTTTGAAGCAGGGCATATTATTTATTTGAACAATAACGTTGTGGTACAGGGTGTATTATTTATTGAACAATACTTTTTTGGGACAACTTATATTATTTATTTCAACAATAACGTTTTGGGGCAGAGTATATTATTTATTTGGACAATAACGTTGTGGCATATGGTGTATTATTTATTGGTCAATAGTTTTTCTGGACAAGTTATATTATTTATTCGAACAATAATGTTATGGGACGAGATATATTATTTATTTGAACAATGACGTTGTGGTACAGGGTGTATTATTTATTGAACAATACTTTTTTTGGACAAGTTATATTATTTATTCGAACAATAATGTTATGGGACGAGATATATTATTTGTTTTATAAATAAATGTTTTTGGAAATAATATATTATTTTTTTGAAAGATAATATTGTGCGACAAGGTATATTATTTATTTGAACAATAACGTTTTGGAAGATAGCATATTATTTATTTAAACAATAATGTTGTAGGACGAGCTATGTTATTTATTTGAACAATAATGTTGTGGGACGAGCTATATTATTTTTTTCAACAATAATACTTACTGACAGTTTTAATTATTGTTTCTTTTATTAAGTGTATTTTTACTGTTAATTAAGTAAATACTGATCCTTATGTTACTTTGTTTTTGTTACAGACACATGGCCAGACTCAGAGGTGGATCTTATTACTGCAGAACACTTACCAACAACAAACTGATTTTTACGAGATCTCTTCGTTCAATGAGACCTTTAAAATCATGAGAAAACATTCTTAATATCATATTTTACTGAAATATTCGTTTGCTGTCAAGAGGACTATTCATTTTTTGGGACTAGGGTGAAAGTATCTTTTTAACATTTATTTTTTAAACTAATATTCTGTTCAGTTTTTAAGCAGTTTAAATAAACTTCTACAAGCACCAAGTTACTCCTGATTCCTTTCTACGTCACTTCAAACTAATCTCTGAAACCACTGCATTATTTTGTTTAGTATATTTTTAAATTAATGTCTTCACTTGAGAACAGTGATACTTAAGCGATCGGAATTATAGAAGTTTTGGTTATTTGCAATTACTGATTTAATCATTTAATCCATGGACTCATTTAACGCACAGGGAAGACTGAGGGATGAAGGTATTGGTTATATAAGAACACCAACCTTTCCCCATATTACTCTGTGCATAGGCTTGGTGACAATCCGTCAAACGAATCACTAATTTTGAACGGGTCTACACAACTACGCACTTAGACTTTTGTCAAATAATAATTTTTATTTTAATATCTTCTAAGTACATCGGGATTAAGATAAGTCCTCAATTGTAGTTATTAACTTAGAATATTTACTATTGGTTATATTGTTTTATTAGGCCCTTTAGATACGTCAGTTATTCACTGAGAATATTTACTATTGGTTATATTGTTTTATTAGGCCCTTTAGATACGTCAGTTATTCACTTAGAATATTTACTATTGGTTATATTGTTTTATTAGGCCCTTTAGATACGTCAGTTATTCACTGAGAATATTTACTATTGGTTATATTGTTTTATTAGGCCCTTTAGATACGTCAGTTATTCACTGAGAATATTTACTATTGGTTATATTGTTTTATTAGGCCCTTTAGATAGGTCAGTTATTAACTTAGAATATTTACTATTGGTTATATTGTTTTATTAGGCCCTTTAGATACGTCAATTATTCACTGAGAATATTTACTATTGGTTATATTGTTTTATCAGGCCCTTTAGATACGTCAGTTATTAACTTAGAATATTTACTATTGGTTATATTGTTTTATCAGGCCCTTTAGATACGTCAGTTATTAACTTAGAATATTTACTATTGGTTATCATTGAAAGATTACCACATTCATAACACTCCATTGTTTCTTCTTGGGAATTTTGTTGATAATCGAAATACTGGTTTGTTCTGGCTCTTTGGTTTATTAATTCACTTTAGAGATAATAATGCATGTGATTATGACTTTTAACTGCAAAGACACTGCTATCTGACCATAAATGCGTTTGATATAAAGCTAGAGTAAACGTGTTGAAATGCTAAGCTGTAGGACCTATGAAGAGTAGAATAAATAATTTTAACACACTGATGATACAGTGAATAGCACGTGTATTAACAGCACCCTCAACCTGAAGGTCAGAAATCTCCTGATTCGTCCATAGCTGTTAGTTTCACATTAACTGTGATGCAAGATTCACAGTTTATATATTGTACACCTTTGTTTCTAACAAGTTCTAGTTTGTACATAGTATATGTCGTTTGTTTGACAGTCAAATTATTTACCACGAACATATTAAATTATGAGCACATGCTTAGATTAACGTGTCGATTTGTTCTGTATTTTTTGTTTGTATACTTTTTACGGTTAATTTCCATTATAGTCATGAAAAGTGAGGGGACCTTGGTTATCACGTGTTGCAAAAGAACGAACTTCCACTAGATCTAAAACTCTATAAGTATTACACAATTTAAAATTATAATCTGTAAATAAAGATGTCGCTGAAGAACAAAAACGATCTCACAGCTTTTGTCTACGACTATAAATTTTGAGTAATTGCTTTGCTGAATTAAAGGTGAGAAATATTCACTTGAAAGAAAAACGTAAAGTGAGCTCAAACGATTGAATTAAGCTTGTTACATTTCGTAAAGTTACCTCCTTGTAAGAATCGATATGCTGAAATCACGGGCGGAATTGAAGAGGGAACTGCAGAGGCCCATAAGCCCCTATCAAGTCCCTAATGCACATGTAACCCTCTAAATACTCGTGTTGTATTTTTATCTACGTGATATAATCCACAGTATGGTTACTCATCAAGTTCAGTTCTATTCACGCTGTGATTTTCAATGTTTGAATTACCGTCTAATAGACAACACTAGAGTACGTATAGGAAATAGAATAAAAGGTGAGAAGCATCTGATAAGCTGTTAAAATGACGTATTACTCATAACCAATAGGAGCATTCCTATCAATATTCTAGTATTGTTACTGACTGACTATATACATAAAGAAATATTCCTTCAAACATTGTTACTGGCTGACTATGTCCATAAAGAAATATTATTTCACATATTGTTACTGGCTGACTATATCGATAAATAAATATTCTTTCAAACATTGTTACTGGCTGACTATATCCATAAAGAAATATTTCTTCAAACATTTTTACTGGCTGACGATATCCATAAAAAAATATCTCTTCAAACATTGCTACTGGCTGACTATGTCCATAAAGAAATATTATTTCACACATTGTTACTGGCTGAATATGTCCATAAAGTAATATTTCTTCAAAAATTGTTACTGGCTGACTATATCCATAAATAAATATTCTTTCAAACATTGTTACTGGCTGACTATATCCATAAAGAAATATTTCTTCAAACATTTTTACTGGCTGACGATATCCATAAAAAAATATCTCTTCAAACATTGTTACTGGCTGACTATGTCCATAAAGAAATATTACTTCAAACAGTGTTACTGGCTGACTATGTCCATAAAGAAATATTATTTCACATATTGTAACTGGCTGACTATATCGATAAATAAATATTCTGTCAAACATTGTTACTGGCTGACTATATCCATAAAGAAATATTACTTCAAACATTGTTACTGGCTGACTATATCCATAAAGAAATATTTCTTCAAACATTGTTACCAGCTGACTATATCCATAAAGAAATATTTCTTCAAACATTGTTACTGGCTGATTATATCCATAAAGAAATGTTTCTTCAAACATTGTTACTGACTGATTATGTCCATAAAGAAATATTTCTTCAAACATTGTTACTGGCTGACTATATCCATAAAGAAATGTTTCTTCAAACATTGTTACTGGCTGACTATATCCATAAATAAATATTCTGTCAAACATTGTTACTGGCTGACTATATCCATAAAGAAATATTACTTCAAACATTGTTACTGGCTGACTATATCCATAAAGAAATATTTCTTCAAACATTGTTACCAGCTGACTATATCCATAAAGAAATATTTCTTCAAACATTGTTACTGGCTGACTATATCCATAAAGAAATATTTCTTCAAACATTGTTACCAGCTGACTATATCCATAAAGAAATATTTCTTCAAACATTGTTACTGGCTGATTATATCCATAAAGAAATGTTTCTTCAAACATTGTTACTGACTGATTATGTCCATAAAGAAATATTTCTTCAAACATTGTTACTGGCTGACTATATCCATAAAGAAATGTTTCTTCAAACATTGTTACCAGCTGACTATATCCATAAAGAAATGTTTCTTCAAACATTGTTACCAGCTGACTATATCCATAAAGAAATATTACTTCAAACATTGTTACCAGCTGACTATATCCATAAAGAAATATTTCTTCAAACATTGTTACCAGCTGACTATATCCATAAAGAAATATTTCTTCAAACATTGTTACTGGCTGACTATATCCATAAAGAAATGTTTTTTCAAACATTGTTACTGACTGATTATGTCCATAAAGAAATATTACTTCAAACATTGTTACCAGCTGACTATATCCATAAAGAAATATTCCTTCAAACATTGTTTCTGGCTGACTATATCCATAAAGAAATATTTCTTCACACACTGTTACTGGCTGACTATATCCATAAAGAAATATTTTTCAAACATTCTTACTGACTGACTATATCAAGAGAGAAATATTTCTTCACACATTGTCACTGACTGACTATGTATATAAAGAAATATTATTTCACATATTGTTACTGGCTGACTATATCGATAAATAAATATTCTTTCAAACATTGTTACTGGCTGACTATATCCATAAAGAAATATTCCTTCAAACATTCTTACTGACTGACTATATTCATAAAGAAATATTTCTTCACACATTCTTACTGACTGACTATATCAATAGAGAAATATTTCTTCACACATTCTTACTGACTGACTATATCCATAAAGAAATATTACTTCACACATTGCTACCAGCTGACTATATCCATAAAGAAATATTTCTTCAAACATTGTTTCTGGCTGACTATATCCATAAAGAAATATTTCTTCACACACTGTTACTGGCTGACTATATCCATAAAGAAATATTTTTCAAACATTCTTACTGACTGACTATATCAAGAGAGAAATATTTCTTCACACATTGTCACTGACTGACTATGTATATAAAGAAATATTATTTCACATATTGTTACTGGCTGACTATATCGATAAATAAATATTCTTTCAAACATTGTTACTGGCTGACTATATCCATAAAGAAATATTCCTTCAAACATTCTTACTGACTGACTATATTCATAAAGAAATATTTCTTCACACATTCTTACTGACTGACTATATCAATAGAGAAATATTTCTTCACACATTCTTACTGACTGACTATATCCATAAAGAAATATTACTTCACACATTGCTACCAACTGACTACATCCGTAAAGAAATATTTCTTCACACACTGTTACTGGCTGACTATATCCATAAATAAATATTCTTTCAAACATTGTTACTGGCTGACTATGTATATAAAGAAATATTTCTTCAAACATTGTCACTGACTGACTATGAAAATAAAGAAATATTTCTTCAAACATTTCTACTGGCTGACTCTATCCATAAAGAAATGCTTCTTCAAACGTTGTTACTGGCTAACTATATCGATAAAGAAATATCTTTTCACACACTGTTACTGGCTGACTATATCCATCATGAAATATTCTTTCAAACATTGTTAAAGGCTGACTATATCCATAAAGAAATATTCCTTCAAACGTTGTTACAGGCTGATTATGTCCATAAAGAAATATTCCTTCTGACATTGTTATTGGCTGACTATATTCATAAAGAAATATTTCTTCAAACGTTGTTACTGGCTGACTATATCCATAAAGAAATGTTTCTTCAAACATTGTTACTGACTGACTATGTCCATAAAGAAATATTTCTTCAAACATTGTTACTGGCTGACTATGAAAATAAAGAAATATTTCTTCAAACATTTCTACTGGCTGACTGTATCCATAAAGAAATGTTTCTTCAAACGTTGTTACTGGCTAACTATATCGATAAAGAAATATCTTTTCACACACTGTTACTGGCTGACTATATCCAGCATAAAATATTCTTTCAAACATTGTTACTGGCTGACTATATCCATAAAGAAATATTCCTTCAAACGTTGTTACAGGCTGATTATGTCCATAAAGAAATATCACTTCACACATTGTTAGTGGCTGATTATATCGATAAAGAAATATTTCATCAAACATTGTTACTGGCTGACTATATCCATAAAGAAATATTTCTTCAAACATTGTTACTGGCTGATTATATCCATAGAGAAATATTTCTTCACACATTGTCACTGACTGATTATGTATATAAAGAAATATTTCTTCAAACATTGTCACTGACTGACTATGTATATAAAAAAATATTTCTTCACACATTGTCACTGATTGACTATGTATATAAAGAAATATTTCTTCACACATTGTTACTGACTGACTATGTATATAAAGAAATATTTCTTCACACATTGTCACTGATTGACTATGTATATAAAGAAATATTTCTTCACACATTGTCACTGACTGACTATGAAAATAAAGAAATGTTTCTTCAAACGTTGTTACTGGCTAACTATATCGATAAAGAAATATCTTTTCAGACATTGTTTCTGGCTGACTATATCCATCAAGAAATATTCTTTCAAATGTTGTTACTGGCTGATTATGTCCTAAAAGAAACGTGAAGAATGTAAACGTTCCTTTCTATTCCAAGTTTAAGTTACCTCAATATAAAATGGTGCAAATACCGTTCCGGAAAAACATTCAGTAAAGAATTATACAGCTCTCTAGTATTTTTAACTTTTAATTTAGGATAATGTAGGTAAATCATGTGAAAAAGCTGTCAAAACGTTCTTTATATCTAACGTTTTATTTTCGGTAAATTCTCGAGTACTACTTTGACCTATCATTACTTGATTTTTGTTGTTCTAATAAACTTATCTTGACCCATTCCCATATAATATAAATGCCACGTTTTGAAGAACTATTCTGTTGATCCTTGAAAAACGAAATAAAACTTTGCTCCGTAAAGGAATATATTCTATCGTCTCATTAGAATTGGTCGAAATTTTATTACGTCATGTACCACGTGATCGAGAATCCTCCAATAGAGTCCAAACGAGGCATTATTTTCACAACCTTGTGGAAAATTGTGTAGGCAACAAATTTTCTATATATGTATATATATTCACTGTCCTGGAGAGATTTTTGAATCACCACCAACTAGATAGAAGTTATTAACTTAGTGTTTATAATACTTACGCTGCAGGTCAGAGCCAAAACATATCATTGTTAACTCTAACAGGCTAACCCCAGATACTCCTGAACCTCAAGATAGTTTTTACGTTTCTCTTACAAGCAACAGTTAAGATACTTAAAATGCAGGTATCCTATAGGGTCCTCCTAATCAGTTGTGTGGTGTTGATGGTTTGCGTAGCAGCCACCAGAGCTGAAGGGAAACGACTTGACTGCCAAAGTTTCTGTACTAAAACTGGCTTCACAGGTAACATAGGTGGCTGTCAGTGTGGCTATACCATTTTTGGAAGCAAGCGAGGAACAACTGGCACGTGAGTTTTTCCTTTAACTGTTTCAAATTTCAGAGAATGTTTTATATCCAATCGCTAAACGTCCGAAACATATAACACAAAAAAATAATTTATGTACGAATACCATTGCTAAGAGGTGTGCATTACAACAGCCTGGTGTAATTATATTGTTAATTAATATATTATCCTTAATATCAGTGATCATAATTTTTAAGACTGTTTGCTACTAAAAAGCTATTTAGTGTCTGAAAAACAAACAACGTTAAATTTAACAAAGGAATCTGTTGATTGTAATAAAGACTGAAATAGCATGTTATTTAATAATAAAAAACAGAAGACAATAAAAGATTGGTTATTTCGTTGCTTGCTAATCGATTATCAATCTTTCATAATAGTTACCAACAAGTGCATTTAAGTGTTTTATTTATGCGCGGGAAAAAGAAGTCCAGTACTGACTTTGTTTTGGCTACTATTTTATTGTGTCTTAGTCAAAGTATGTAGAAATGCTTGTTGTTTGGTATCTTCTAGTGGCGGATTTAGGGCTAGCCATCTCCCCATGTTATATTGTTTAAAAACCAATTATGTCACGTTTTTGAAAATGTGTCACTTAATAAGTGTTTTGGAAGCTAATTTACTGCATGACTTCACATACGTAGTATGGATGTACTGTTTACTATTGTGCATGAGAACATGGAAGTTAAACACGTACAGATATTTTGTGTAACATCCGTGTTACACTAAAGAAAAATACGGAACACGCAGTAGTGAGTGGTGAACCAGAAACGAATCGTCTAAATTTTCTAAATAGCGAACAATTTAGAATTTGATTTTAGGACTAGCAATATTCGAATTAAACCAACTGATTCTAAAGAAACAACTAAGAATAATTACACTGTCGGCAAAGTTGCTTTAAGATGTACGAATTTTGGTCATTTTAAATTTCATTATCTACGTTTAAGACTAAAAATTGTATTCAAATACTACGCTTCAAACTGTTTAATGATAATATTCAAAATAAAAATATTTTTGTTTTTCTCTTGTTGTGTGTTTTCTCGCCCCGTAATTTGCTTTGATTGTTAAATAAACCCTTAAATTTAAACACAAAAAGACAATTATTCATGTTCTTACAATTAAACACAGTTATCGTAACTGATACAGTCTATATTTATAATACATGTCATCCGATGGCTTAGTGGTTGGTAACACTAAAAGATCACATACCTCATAGTGAATATTTGAATTAAACCAAAAACGGTTATAATGAACGATATAGAGATAAATTATTACCAGTCACATTTATAGTCACTATCAGAAGAAAAAAACAATTCTATTAATATAAAGTAAAGAAACAGAATACAATAAATTAAGGTATATGAAAGCGTGACACGTAAACAAAGGAAAAGGAAGGTCTAAGAATTTTTGTGATTGACGAAACTCTTACTGGATTACAACAAGTCGTATTTCTAGGCATCACATTTTTCTGGTGTCATAAAATTTACATTATATAATAATATACAAATATTTTTACTCCTTACTTCTATCTCATGTTGTACATGATGCATAGAATGCCACTCCAAAGAGATTTGTCACATCTCTATTAAGAATGCTTCCAAAGAATCATAACTGTCTATGTGATTTTATACAGGCCTGTTTTCTTATGGTCTGAATTTCTCCTGTAATTATTATCCACTGCGCACAATTCCAGACAACAAATTTGTAAATGTTAAGTCGAAACGTTCTCATAAGAATTCCATTTGACAACAATTTCCATTTTCCGTGTAAGACGTGCTTAAGTACGTAACGTTTCAAACAGTTCCATTAGTTAATGGTTACAAGAAGAATGATTGATTCCACTGTAACATCCCTTGTTCAACCAATAACAAACATTGTACAGCTGTGCCAAGAATATTCGAGCAGCAATAGAAAAGATACTTTCTTTCCTAGTGAAGCTTACAAATAATAAAAAGAAAAGTACAGCTCCCCTTCCAAACAATATTTAATGAGATTCAAACAAGAAAGATGACGTAATTTTACATCTGCGGCTATGAAAAATTATCTATGTGTAAGTTCATCTCAAGAGGGAAAGGGAAAGAGAAAGCAAAAGATGAGCACTTCTTTTGATGATTGATAGTAAGTTGCCAGAACCAAAGATATAAATTCGAGAGTTGTAATCATTGGTGAAAATGCCAAAAGTAATAAAACGTACAGCACAGTTCTATAGACTTTGTAGCTTGATCAAAATGGTATAATAAAATTGTGTATTCAATTTCAAATACTTCTGCACTGACAATCGGAAATAAAAAAATGTTATAAAAACAACAGTAAAATAATGTCCTATAAAGAAATTGTTCGTATAAGTCCATACTGAAAGACTGTTCATAAAACGTTCATATTGCTAGACTATTCGTATAAAGTTAATATTGTTATATCACTTTTAAGAAGCTCATATTATTAGAATATTTCAAAAAACTCATTCTGTTAGATTATTTGTAAGAAGCACATATAATTAGATTATTTCTATAAAGCTCATATTGTTAAATTATGTGTAAAAAGCACATAATATTAGATTATATCTATAAAGCTCATATTATTATATTATTTGTAAGAAGCACATAATATTAGATTATATCTATAAAGCTCATATTATTATATTATTTGTAAGAAGCACATAATATTAGATTATTTCTATAAAGCTCATATTATTATATTATTTGTAAGAAGCACATAATATTAGATTATTTCTATAAAGCTCATATTATTATATTATTTGTAAGAAGCACATAATATTAGATTATTTCTATAAAGCTCATATTATTATATTATTTGTAAGAAGCACATAATATTAGATTATTTCTATAAAGCTCATATTATTATATTATTTGTAAGAAGCACATAATATTAGATTATTTCTATAAAGCTCATATTATTATATTATTTGTAAGAAGCACATAATATTATATTATATAATATAAAGCTCATATTATTATATTATTTGTAAGAAGCACTACTTTTAGATTATTTCTAAAAAGTTCATGTTGTTACATTATTTGTAAAAAGAACATAATGTTAAATTATTTGCATAAAGTTCATATTATTAGATTATTTCTATAAAGCTCATATTGTTAAATTACTTGTAAAAAGTTCATATTGTTACATAATTTGCAAAAAGAACGTAATACTAAATTATTTGTGAAAAGCACATATTGTTAGATTATTTGTAAAAATCACTTATTGCTATATGATTTGTAAAAATCACATACTTTTAAATTACTTGTAACAAACAAATATTGTTAGATTATTTGTAAAGAGCACATAATATTACATTATTTGTATAAAGCTCATTTGTTAGATTAATTGTAAAAAGAACATGATACCAGATTATTTGTATAAAGTTCATATTATTACATTATTTCTATAAATCTGATATTGATGAATTATTTGTGAAAAACTGATATTGTTATATTATTTGTAAAAAGAACGTAATATTAGATTATTTCTATAAAGCTCATAAGTGAAATTATATCTATAAAGTTGATAAGTGAAATTATTTCTATAAAGCTCATTTTGTTAAATTATTTGTAAAAAAACACATAATATTAGGTTATTTGTATAAAGCTTATTTACTGCATTATTTCTATAACGCTAATATTGTTAAGGTATTTGTAAAAATAATATAATGTTAGATTATTTGTAAAAGCACATACTGTGAAATTATTTGTTAAAAGCTCATTTTTGTTAAATTATTTGTAAAATATCATGTTTTTAGTTTATTTGGTAAAAAATCTATTGTTAGATTATTTATAAAAGCTCATATTGTTAGATTATTTATAAAAAGCACATGTTCTTAAATTATTGTATAAAGCTCATGTTGTTGGATTATTTCTATAACGCCAATATTGTTAGATTATTTTAAAAAGCACAAAATTGTTAGATTTTTTTCAATAAAGCACATGCTGTTAAATAATTTGTAAAAAGTTCGTATTGTTAAATTATTCGTATAAAGCTCATATTATTAGATTATTTATATATACCTCATATTGATAGATTGTTTATAATAAGGACAAGGTAGTAGATTATTTGTAGAAAGCACATGGTGTTAGATTATTTGTACAAAGCACATATTGTTAAATTAATTGTAAAAAGCACATAATGTTAAATTATTTCGAAAAAGCACATTATGTTAGATTATTTTTGCAAAGATCATATTATTAGATTATTTCTATAAGACTCATATTCTTAAATTATTTGTAAAGAGCACATAATTTTAGATTATTAGTACAAAGCTCATATTATTGAATTATTTCTAAAAAGCAAATGATGTAAGATTATTTGTATACAGCTCATATTGTTAGATTAATTGTAAAAATAACATATTGTTAGGTTCTTTCTAAAAAGCATAGGATATTAGATTTTTTTGTATAAATCTCATTTATTAGATGATTTCTATAACGGTCATGTTGTTAAGTTATTTTGAAAACGCACATAAAGCTAGATTATTTGTAAAAGCACATATTGTTAGATTATATGTAAAAAGCTCATATCCTTATATTATTTTTAAAAAGCTCATGGTCTTAGATTATTTGAAAAATCACATAATATAGGATTATTTGTATATAGCTCATATTATTAGATTACTTTATAAATCTCATATTGATAATTATTTGTAAAAAGCTGAAATTGTTAGATTATTTGTAAAAAGCACATAAAGCTAGATTATTTGTATAAAGTTAATATTATTAGATTATTTCTATAAAGCTAACATTGTTAAATTATTTATAAAAAGCACATGGTATTAGATTATTTTTATAAAGGTTATATTGTTACATTATCTGTAAATAGCACATAATGTTAGATTATTTGTAAGAAGCATATATTGTTAGATTATCTGTATAAACCTCATATTATTAGATTATTTTTATATAGCTCATATTGTAAAACTATGTATAAAAATAACATATTGTTAGATTATTTGTGTAAAGCTCATATTGTTAGATTATTTCTGTAAAGCTAATGTTGTTATATTATTTATAAAAAGCACATGGTATTAGATTATTTGTATAAAGCTCACTTATTAGAAGATTTTATAAAGGTTATGTTGTTATATTATCTGTAAATAGCACATAATGTTAAATTATCTGTATAAACCTCATATTATTAGATTATTTTTATATAGCTCATATTGTAAAATTATGTTTAAAAAGAACATATTATTAGATTATTTCTGTAAAACTAATGTTGTTATATTATTTATAAAAAGCACATGATATTAGATTATTTTTATAAAGGTCATATCGTTAGATTGTTTGTAAATAGCACATATTGTTATAATATTTATATAAAACTCATATTTCTGATTTCTTCTATAAAGCTCATATTGCTAAATTATTTGTAAGAAGCACGTATTTGTAAATTATTCGTGAAAAATAAATATTGTTACATTATTTGTAGAAAGAACCTGTGTTAGATTACTTGTATAAAGCTCATATTGTTGGATTATTAGTATAAAGCTCATATTGTTCGATTATTTGTATAAAGCTCATATTATTAAGTTATCTCTAAAAAGCTAACATTGGTGAGTTATTTGAAAAAAGCACATGATGTTAAATTATCTGTATGAAGCTCATATCATGAGATTATTTCTATAAAGCTCATATTGTTAAATTATGTGTAATGACACATAATGTTAGATTATTTATATTAACTCCTATTGTTAGATTATTTGTAGAAAGTACTATCGTAAATTTTTTG
This sequence comes from Tachypleus tridentatus, assembly GCF_004210375.1. NCBI lineage: Eukaryota > Metazoa > Arthropoda > Merostomata > Xiphosura > Limulidae > Tachypleus > Tachypleus tridentatus. The sequence continues at coordinate 32,617,598 of NC_134835.1, forward strand.
TATAAAGCTCATATTGCTAGATTATTTGTAAAAATCACATATTGTTAAATTGTTTGTAAAAGCGTAAGTTGTTGGACTGTTTGTAGAAAGCTCATAATGTTAGATTACACTTTGTAACAAAATTTTTCATTTTCTTGTGCCTGGGCAGAAAGTGTTAGTTCCTAATTGCTTATGCTTAAAGTGATTTGATAAGACCTTTTTTTCTCTTGAAAAATTGCTTTTTTGACCTGGGTAATGAAATTTTTAAATTTACCCATTTTCCAGAACATTCCATGTAAATTCAGTGTTAAGTAGCTGATAGAGAATTTTCTCTAATCTAGAACTTTCTGGAATGTTGTAGAACTTACGAAAATTTTCAAGAATCTTTAAGAATTTTCTAGAACTTTCCATTGTACTATATATACAGGGGCTTACCAATCACCACTTCAGTTCAGTTTTAGCTACTTAAGTGAACACATAGACCTATCTGATTTTATCAGAGATGGTATCAAGAAGCTGCAAGCATTCTGCTATGTATGTGGTCAATTTATCAAGACAAGAGCGAAAAGTACTCTGTAACAGCACCTACTAAAATTTGTGAAGCCTACAAGGCATATTTTGACATGCCTTTTTGGGATCAAAACAAACCCTGAGCACCTCATTTTACCTGCGAGTACTACAAAAAACTCTAGAAAGTAAGACGGACAATTTTTGCTTGCTTGAATGGTTAGATTTTATATTATACAAATTTTAGACCTTTTAAAATATAAATATCTTTCGGTGCACCTCAAAGAGAAATACAACAGCATCAAGACCTTGCTAGAAGCCTTGGAGTATGATGAGTATGGCTGGGAGGTTATCGAAGACTTCAAAATGGTGGCATTCCTGATGGGTCTCCAAGGAGGCTTTTCCAAGTGTCCCTGTTATTTGTGCCTTTGGGACAGCAGAGACACTACAACAAGAAGCACTGGCCAAAACGGACCGAGTTCTCTGTGGGGAGGTACAATGTCAAGTGTGAGCCACTAGTGGACCTCCAGAAAGTGTTGTTCCCACCATTGCACGTAAAATTGTGTCTTATGAAGCAATTTGTCAAAGGTCTTGATAAGGAGTCTGCAGCCTTCAAGTACCTTCGAGATTTCTTCCCTAAGTTGTCTGAGGCAAAGGTCAAGGCTGATTTCCTCGTTGGACCACAGATAAAGAAGATCCTGGAGCGCACAGAATTCCTCAAGAAGCTCAGTGAGAAAGGAAAAAAAGCTTGGGGCAGCTTTGTCGCAGTGGTTCGGGGCTTCTTGGGCAATTACAAGGCTGAAAGTTATGTGGAACTGGTTGAAGCTCTGTTGAGGAACTACGGCAAAATGGGCTACGAGATGTTTCTGAAAGAACATATCCTTGACGTTCATCTTGATAAATTTAAGAAGAACATGGGAGCATACTCAGAGGAGCAAGGCGAGCGCTTCCACCAAGATATTCTGGACTTTGAACGCCGCTACCGAGGAGCGTATAACGAAAACATGATGGGAGACTAGTTGAGGGGTGAGAGTAATTTATGTTACAGTCTCAAATCTCGAGAAACTACTCTCCTCTAAACATTTCTATTCGTTTTTGTATCACTGTAGTAGAAATACGTGTAAATCTTGATTCATATGTTGTTTCATTCTGACCTTATGCAAATGAAAATATGCAACTTTGCCCGTTTTACAAAGAAAATAGGTTAATTTCTAAATTTCATTATCCAAGTCACAAAAGCAAAGTTTGAAGGGAATAATGGTCCTTTTCTGTACTTTTACAACATAAGTAATTAAGAAATAACAGATACTATCCAGAAACAGAATTTGTGTTACATAGTGTTATCTGTATAAGGCTCATATTATTAGATTATTTCTATAAGGCTCATGAAATAAGGCTCATAGTATTAAATTATTTGTAAAAAGCTCATTTATTAGATTACTTCTATAATGTTGTTAATGTACACTTATTATTAGATTACTTTTAAAATTGTTAAATTTTTTATTGCAATTATTTCTGAAACAAACATTGTTAAATTATTTGTAGAAAGATCATATTGGTAGATTATTTGTAAAACGCTCATTTTGATATATTATTAGTAAAAAGCTTATATTGTTAGATTCTTTATAATAAGCACATAGTGTTAGATTATTTGTAAAAAGCACATGCTGTTAAATTATTTCTAAACCCCTCATATTCTTAAATTATTTGTAAAAAGCACATATTATTAGATTATTTGTATAAACATCATATTGTTAGGTTATTTGTGAAAAGCACATACTGTTAGATTATTTCTAAAAAGCACATGATATTAGATTTTTTTGTAAAAAGCTCATTTATTAGATTATTTCTATAACTCTCATATTTATAACTTTTTTTGTAAAAATCACATAATGTTAGATTATTTGTATAAACATTATTTTATTAGATTATTTGTATAAAGCTCATAATGTTAGATTATTTGCAAAAATCGATACTGTTAGGTTATTCATATAAAGCTCATATTGTTAAATTATTTGTTAAAAGCACATAATATTAGATTATTTGTAAAAGCACATAATGCTAGATTATTCGTACAAAGCATATATGTAACAAATAAAATTATAAAATTTGTATAAACGTTATTTTATTAGATTATTTGTATAAACGTTATTTTATAAGATTATTTGTATAAAGCTCATAATGTTAGATTATTTGCAAAAATCGATACTGTTAGGTTATTCATATAAAGCTCATATTATTGCATTATTTCTATAAAGCTCATATTGTTAAATTATTTGTTAAAAGCACATAATATTAGATTATTTGTAAAAGCACATAATGCTAGATTATTCGTACAAACCATATATGTTTAAATTATTTGTAAAAAGCACATATTGTGAGCTTATTTCTATAAAGCTCATATTGTTAAATTATTTCTATAAGCTCATATTGTTAAATTATTTGTAAAAAGCTCATATTGTTAGATTATTTGTATAAAGCACATATTGTTAGATTTTTTGCATAAGGCCCATATTGTTAGATTTTTTGCATAAGGCACATATTGTTCTTGTTCCATGAAGCTCACACTACATGTATACACTGTTAGCTTCATATGTGCTATCAAAGGTATAGAAATGTCAGTACGGATAATTTTATAGGTATGTTATGGACTTTTTTCTATTTCAGTGTGACATTTAGTTCTAATGGATTCTCTGTGTATCCATACTCTCTGCTGTGGACTGCAGGTTCGCTTATTCAAGGCTGACCAGCATAGATTTGGTCAGCAAACCAAATAAAATACAGTTGTATTTTGTTGTTTGTCTGCTTTTTAATGCACCATATAGTAAATTAAATTAATTTTGGTGTGTGAATGACATCAGGGCAATGGGCCTATTTTTTTATCTGATGTCATACAAGGAACCAGTTTTTTAATGATTTACAAATATGTTACATGTTTTCTTTTCTAACAAAGGTCAAAGTTAAAGAGTGTAAGGTAAAGGGTAAATATCCGTAATACTTAGAGAAACCTTAAACAGGTATAATATCAAATAACGAATTAAATAGTGCTATTATATTATTCACACACTTAAATTAATTTGGGTGACAATATGAGCAGTTAAAAGAGATTCAGAAACCTCACAAGTTAGTTTTGTTTCATTTATTCGCATCCTCTATCAAAGATATGAGAAACGTCCGACGCAGATTAATTGGTCTATTTTTAGGCCTGAAGACAAAATAAATGTTTAGAAGACCACCATTGGAAGAAGTCACAGTAATAGAATTAGACCACTTTTGTAATACAAAACAAATAACAATAAATAATAAAGACATAAAGAGGTTTTAACCAATTGTTACAATAATACAGATAACTCAAAGACATAAATTTTGATTTGTAATATTTCAAAAATACTTGAAGAAGGCAGCACTTTATATTGACTTATCAATAGGTTGGCACACAATAATTTATTGCATAGGGGAATTTTCTTTTCATGGTGGAAACATGTTGTACTTTCCACCATGAACATAGGTCTTTTTTTCAGGTATCACCAGTATCAAGCTGTACACAGTTTATATCACGTTATGAAGAAAAGAAAGGATTATGAAAGACGGTTTGTTTATTTTGAATTTCGCGCAAAGCTGCACGAGAGCTATCTACTCTAGCCGTCGCTAATTTTGCAATGTGAGGCTAGAGGAAAGTCATCGCCACCCACCGCAAAATTTTAGGCTACTCTGTTACCAACGAATAGTAGGATTAACCGTCACATTATAACGCCCTTAAAGCTGAAAGGGCGAACACATTTGGTGTGACGAGGATTCGAACCCGCGACTGTCAGATTACGAGTTGAGTGCCCTAACCACCTGGCCACGCCAAGCTGAGAAAGTCAGACATAACGTCAGTTGGTGACCAAATGTAGTTAACGGCAAAGTCTGGTCAGTTATGTGGACAGTGAATAGAGCTTGCCAAATACGGCTATTGTTACTGGGATCATTATTACGATTTAATGAGGGATCTTTAGCACTGATGAATTCTATCGTTTCTAAATAGTTTAGAATACTACGTTGGTATATCAGAATAATTTCATTTCAGAGTATTTTATGACCTGTCTCATACTGATGATATGTTAGGACAGATGTCTGGAATTCAACTCCACGAGAAGGAACTTCGTTCCAGAGTATTTTATGACCTGTCTCATACTGATGATATGTTACGACAGATGCTTGTAATTCACCTCTACGAGAAGGAACTTCGTTCCAGAGTATTTTATGATCTTTCTCATAGTGATAATGTGTTAGGAAAGGTGTTTGTATTTCACCTCTACGAGAAGGAACTTCGTTCCAGAGTATTTTATGACCTGTCTCATACTGATGATATGTTACGACAGATGTTTGTAAATCAACTCCACGAGAAGGAACTTCGTTCCAGAGTATTTTATGACCTGTCTCATACTGATGATATGTTACGACAGATGTTTGTAATTCAACTCTACGAGAAGGAACTTCGTTCCAGAGTATTTTGTGACCTGTCTCATACTGATGGACAGATATCTGGAATTCACATCTACGCATGTGACCTTGGCATTCTTTGTGTTTTATTCCAACCAAGTGTGATATTTTGTTCATTGTCACAAAATGTGCAGCAACATTCATTTCGTTGTCATACAACAATATTATTTTTGTTACCAGAAATTTTACAACATTATTTAGTTTCTTTCCACATTCTTAAGTGATGCTATAGATGCCCTATTTTTGTTCTTTTGATACCGATTATTTTGCATTAGGTAGTAACGTATTTATTTTATGTGAATACACTTTTTACATCAAGGACCAAATTATTAAAAAAAGTCTAAAAACTTCGTTTGTAATTTCCGGAACAAAAGGAAGTGAAACAAATTCACTGTTTTTTTTTTTGTTATTGATAAGTGAAAGGTTGGTGTAATATTCGTCACTGGTTTTAAGTTTAACAATGCCTTGTCTGTGACATTGGGGTTGAAATCTCTATATGGTGCTAGGTTCTTTAGGTAGTTCCTATTCTGTTAGCTAGTCTTTTGTGTGTATAGTTGTATGGCACGGTTTACGTGGGTGTAGCAGGAGGATATGTTTTGTGATAGGTGATGGCTAGGTGTAATGGTGACGGAATGAGGTCAGCTATAAGCACTAGTCATCAGTTGGTTGTTTTCCTTTTTCACATTAACATTCCAAGAATGGAGGTAAATGAAGGTTCTATTTCATGTATGAAATATTGGGTCTTAATAAATTAAGGAGTTCAATGGAAGTAAATAGTGTATCTTTACCATATTGCCATGAACTGAATATATTGTTTACGCATCTTAGCCAGGTTTTAGGTTTCTTTATGTGCCCGGCATGGCCAGGTGATTAGGGCACTTGACTCGTAATCTGACGGTCGCGGCTTCGAATCCCCTTTACCAAACATGCTCGCCCTTTCAGGCGTGGAGACGTTGTAATGTGACGGTCAATCCCACTATTCTTTGGTAAAAGAGTATCATAAAATTTGATGGTGGGTGGTGATGACTAGCTACCTTCCTTCTAGTCTTTCACTGCTAAATTAGGAACGGCTAGCGCAGATAGCCCTCGTGTAGCTTTGCGGGAAATTCAAAATAAACAAACAATTTTGTGTGTGTGTGTGAATTTATTTCCAAACAAGTTTTATTTCAAATCGTGTATGTAGAAGTCACTAACTAAAGGAAGAACGGGAGATGCTATCGTTAGTCCATTGTTTTGTTTGTGGAATTGGTCGTAGTATGTAAAATAGGTGTGTTGTTTAAACAGTATTCTATGTGGTGTTCTGTTTCAGAATTATACTTTAGTTTGTTGTTTAGGCAGATTAAAGATTGTTCTGCAGATATGGAGACAAATAGAGATTTTATGTCGAAAGATACTAAGATGTCTTCTTGGTTATGTTTGATGTTTTTTTATTCTATTGACAAAGTTATTGAGAGAATAGAGGTTGGTTTTCAAGTAAATAGTTTAATTTCAGCACTAAGTATTTGGCAATGTTGTGTTAGCGGTTAGCCTATACTTCATACTATAGAGAATGTTGTTTGAGGGAAGGTTTGGAGAGGCGTGAAATAAAGAGGAGATAATAATGCGTGAGGATGAGGATATTTGTTTTATTAGTGAGGATAAGGCAGTCTTTAACTAGTTTTTTTAATGTATGCGGATGAACTTTCTTGGTCACGTTTGTAACATATTCAGGGCAACCACCTTGATCAGTTCTCGTTATGTGTATATAATTTCAGGGCGTAGACTTTGTTTCAGTTAAGATTGTCCTTATATGTTGTAAGTCTAGAGTGTATATTAATCAATAATATGTCTGCTTAGTTGAGAAACATATTTAAATAGCTCATGTTGGATTCTCTGTAATGGAAACGAGTTATTCAATACATACACTTCTAGGCTTAACAGAAGAGTTTAATCCTAAGTTTAAGACTTACACTGTTAAATTTGGAACGACTAGTGCAGATAGCCCTTGTGTAGCTTTGCGCGAAATTAAAAAACAGTTTCGTAGAGCGCACAAATATATATTTATATAAAAATAACAATAAAATAGTTACGTCTCTTTGCGTTAACTTTTACACTTCAATTATCATCTCAAAACATACTACAAATTGTACATTTGGTGTCTCAAATATTGACATATTTGCTGTTCATCATATAATCCTGGTTTTAAGGTAAATTAAAGGACTTTGAAACTCGTGAATTATTTCACAATTTCCATTGTGCTCGTGTTCTACAAAATTCAGTTAAAATATCATCCTTCTTAGGCCTAGTCGGGTGATGTTTTCAGACAGGTTGGAACATACTAACTTGTATTATATAAAACGCGATAAACTGAATTAAGAAAATCCGTATCCGTACAATCACTGTAAAAAATATTCATGTTAGGATTAAAATGTGAATTTCGGGCAAAGCTACACGAGGGCTATCTGCGCTAGCCGTCCCTAATTTAGCAGTATAAGACTAGAGGGAAGGCATCTAGTCATCACCGCTCACCGCCAACTCTTGGGCTACTCTTTTACCAACGAATAGTGGGATTGACCGTCACATTATAACGCCCCAACGGTTAAAGGGCGAGCATGTTTGGTGAGACGGGGATTCGAACTCGCGATCCTCAGAATACGAGTCGAACACCTTAACACACCTGGCCATGCCGGGGCCTTAGAATTAGTGTTCTATTAACTTTCCTACCCCCTTCCTCCCAGTGGCATTTCTGCGGACTAACACGTCTGGAAACTAGATTTAGGATACTCGTGGTAGGCAGAACGCAGAAAAGTTATTTGTGTATTTTTGTGCTTAATAATTAATAGAACCAACAATCTAAGCTTCATTTTTTCTCTCCTAAGAGTTCAGTACTTTAACAGCCAATTAAACACTTGCTATGGTCTTACAATATTCAAATATTGCGCAGCTGATGAATAAGTTAAAGTTAATGCCCTTTGATTAAAACGTCTGTTTGCTATTAAGTCACTGTTATTAATTATCTGTCCATAAATAGAATCATTATAAATTATGTGATGTTTCCACAACAACGAACTGACTTTACGAGCAAACAACGAACAAAACGTAGTTTACGTCTTTCACTTGTTTATTGAGGTGTTCTTGTTAAACAAACGCTGAATGGTTAATTAATCCTGGAACCTACTGCAGCTTATGTATTGCAGTTTAGCCAATAGCGTATAGTCTTTTATTTTAATTGATTGTAAAATCCTATTACACGTGTTGCTTTGCTTTTATCGCCATGTTTTTGATCATCTGGTAATTTTCTACCGAGTCAAGAATAACCAGTAGTTCAAATTTTCTATTTCTGTACAACTTGGAATGGCAGCAACTTTGAATTTCAGTCTCTTAACGACTGAAGTTGGCATTTCGAATTCAAAAGTAGCTATAATTGGACGTGGCTCTGAGCTATCAGTCTCGCAGTAGCTGGGATTGGAAATGTCTGGTTTTGATATTAAAACAAGTAGAATCCTGGATTGACAATGGATATGTTTGAAGTCAAAACTTACAGGATTGGCAGGATTCAATGAACATGAGAAATTTGTACTTAAATAGACTGGAATTACAATTATTATTGTTAGTAGGTTGTACTTAAATAGACTGGAATTACAATGATTATTGTTAGTAGGTTGTACATAAACAGACTGGAATTACAATGATTATTGTTAGTAGGTTGTACTTAAATAGACTGAAATTACAGTAATTATTGTTAGTAGGTTGTACATAAATAGACTGGAATTACAATAATTATTGTTAGTAGGTTGTACTTAAATAGACTGGAATTACAATGATTATTGTTAGTAGGTTGTACTTAAATAGACTGGAATTACAATGATTATTGTTAGTAGGTTGCACTTAAATAGACTGGAATTACAATGATTATTGTTAGTAGGTTGCACTTAAATAGACTGGAATTACAATGATTATTGTTAGTAGGTTGTATTTAAATAGACTGGAATTACAATGATTATTGTTAGTAGGTTGTATTTAAATAGACTGGAATTACAATGATTATTGTTAGTAGGTTGCACTTAAATAGACTGGAATTACAATGATTATTGTTAGTAGGTTGTTTTTAAATAGACTGTAATTACAATGATTATTGTTAGTAGGTTGTATTTAAATAGACTGGAATTACAATGATTATTGTTAGTAGGTTGTATTTAAATAGACTGGAATTACAATGATTATTGTTAGTAGGTTGCACTTAAATAGACTGGAATTACAATGATTATTGTTAGTAGGTTGTACTTAAATAGACTGGAATTACAATGATTATTGTTAGTAGGTTGCACTTAAATAGACTGGAATTACAATGATTATTGTTAGTAGGTTGTATTTAAATAGACTGGAATTACAATGATTATTGTTAGTAGGTTGTATTTAAATAGACTGGAATTACAATGATTATTGTTAGTAGGTTGTATTTAAATAGACTGGAATTACAATGATTATTGTTAGTAAGTTGTTCAGAAATAAATGTCGTTTTTGAGATGCGAAGTTTAAAAAAGTATAAACCAGTGTTGTAAGACATGCTTTAATCAAAGTAAGCACCATTTGCTTCAACACACTTTGTACCAACGTGTAATGATACTGTTTATGTCCCTGCTGTAGAAATCAGTTTCTATAGTCACTGAACTCCCTGAAAGCTTCTTCTGCAGCTGCCTGGTTTTGAAAGTGTTTATCATTCAAAAAGTTGTCAAAGTGCTTGAAGAAATGAAAATCTGTAGAGGAAATGTCTGGTGAATAAGGTGGATGAGTCAGAACCTCTATTCCCAATTCATTCAATTTTTGGAGCGTCATCCTTGACAGGTCTCATAAAGCCAATTTTGTTGATCTTCAATCAGCTCTAGCAGGACCCACTTATCCAATATTTTCATCTTTCGAATCGCACTCAGGTGGTTGACAATGCTTGATTTGCTTATGCCTAGCTTTTCTGCAAGCTCATGTACTGTTATGCGAGGGTCTGTCTCATCTACTTCCCTTAATGTGTTTTTATCTAAAGATGGCTTCCTTCCATGACCTTCAGGGTCTTCAAGACTTTCATCTCCATATCGAAACCTTTGGAACCAACGCTGAACTGTACGTTCAGTAACAGATCCATGGCCAAACGCCTGGTTCTTGTTCCTGTAGTGTCGGCAGCTTTACATCCAAGTTTGAAGTCGTAGAGGAAAATCAGACGAAAGTCCTTCTTGTCCATGCTGCCTTGAGGGTTGTAAAACTTACTCTGAGTAGAGTTGAAACAGCAAGTAATTATGACATCTTGTAAGGGACAAACATTAGATTGCATCAACCAATCAACGATAAGTTACTCAATATTCAGCTTTTAAATGTCATCGTGAGAATACCAACATTTATTTCTGGACAATCTAGTATTTCTGTTGTAAATGAACTCGAGTTTGAATCCTCAAATCCACATTCTGGCACGCTCACCATTGGATCACTCTGTCAAACATTGTTAAGGAGACATTTAATTATGTGTCAGTTAAATAGGTTCACGATGATATACGTTTAAAGAAACTTAAATTACATGAAAAAAAACTTTTTGGTTAGAACGAGATAAACCGTAGAAATTACCGTGACAAGTATTGGATGTGGTAAATATGTGCCAAACAGGTAGATCGTGTGATAAAACTTGTATTTTTAGGGTGTCCTACATTTAAAGTTTTCATCTTCTAATCCTGTTGGAACCTGAAATTTAAACGTGTTTACACTAATATTTCTGTCGCAATCGATTTAAAAACCAGTAAAAGCATACGTGAAAGGGAGTTGAATCTATACAGGAGAATAAAAGGAAAAAAATAGCCTCTAAACCTGTGCTACTGTTTAATTATCCACATTTATTACATATTTAGTCTCAGCTAATCCAGTTTTGATGAAATTTCAAATTAATTCTACTTGTGTCGTTTTATCAGTTGTTTAATGATTAAGAGATTAAGAGGATATTTCAAGAGCTTTTGGTTCATCCATAAACAGAATAATGATAAAGTAGCAGCATTCATTCGAGTATTTGATTAGCCACTCAACCAGTACGGACGCAGAAATAACTTAAGCCTTTTATTAAGCTGCTTATATTAGAGACATACTTGGCATTCATAGCGATGTAAAACGATTCGTTGTCGGTTGTTTTTTTTTTTAAATGAGTATTATTTTTCTGTAACGAATATCTAATTTAACAGTTAAACTACTAATAGAATATTATCTAATCCATCAAAGCGAAAACACTATATAATATAGACATATTAGTAAATATGACGACAAACTTATATGGGCTAAAAGTAGCTTCAAAGCATTTCTTTAACCCATTTTAAATCAAATTCTAGCAGTCTTTTCCTCCGTGTTGAATAATGCATTTGTATACACTATTAAGAAAATATAAAAATATTATCGTTTGCCTTTGATTGTAGTAAAGTGTATATTTGTAACTATTACATTTCACATTTACAATTCGATCAGTTTACACGACAAATAAGCATAGCTTATCAGAGCGAACATTTGTACTTTCGTAGGTAAATACAGGAAATAAGAACCGATCATTAGGCCTAATTATATTGAATGTTACAAGTGTAATAAACATTAACATAGTTTCTATTTTAGATCTTATCCTTCACGAATCTAATCATCCACACTTGAGATTTATCAAAAACAATACGAAACGTTCTAACATTGATGGAAAAAGCAAACACGTACGTTGCGAATCACGCAATGTAATGCTCATTGGATATCGTGTTATTCGCTTAGCAAGAAGTGCACGCTATCATTTCTTTTACTTGTTTATAAATTAAATTCTGTAATATGATTATGATGAACTTCAAAAATTCATTTCCGTGTTTGTTTCACCTCACTCTCAAAAACAATACAATTCATGTAGTTGTGTGGGTAAAAAACAAACAAACGGGGTCTACTTTAAGAAAATATTCATTTTTAAACAATAAACTGGGTAAGTAATAAACTTTAGATGGGTCGTCAAGACACATTTTCTTTGCTTGTGTAATTTATTTGTAATTTAATTTATCAATTTGTTAATTAATTTGTAAAAGCCTCAATTAGTTCATTCATAAATCTGAATGTTTTTGTTTGTTTTGAATTTCGCGCAAAGCTACACGAGAGCTATCTGCGCTAGCCCTCCCACTAACTCGGTGTTACTGTAATCCTTCATGTAAAACTACTAATACTGTGTTACTGTAATCCTTCATGTAAAACTACTAACTCAGTGTTACTGTAATCCTTCATGTAAAACTACTAACTCAGTGTTACTGTAATCCTTCATGTAAAGCTACTAACTCAGCGTTACTGTCATCCTTTATGTAAAACTACTAACTCTGTGTTACTGTAATCCTTCATGTAAAACTACTAACTCTGTGTTACTATAATCCTTCATGTAAAACTACTAACTCGGTGTTACTGTAATCCTTCATGTAAAGCTACTAACACTGTGTTACTGTAATCCTTCATGTAAAGCTACTAACACTGTGTTACTGTAATCCTTCATGTAAAACTACTAACACTGTGTTACTGTAATCCTTCATGTAAAACTACTAACTCAGTGTTACTGTAATCCTTCATGTAAAACTACTAACTCAGTGTTACTGTAATCCTTCATGTAAAACTACTAACGCAGTGTTACTGTAATACTTCATGTAAAACTACTAACTCAGTGTTATTGTAATCCTTCATGTAAAACTACTAACTCGGTGTTACTGTAATCCTTCATGTAAAACTACTAACTCGGTGTTACTGTAATCCTTCATGTAAAACTACTAAATAATTGTAATTAATTTTACATAAAATAAATGAACTAACTTATTTTAAAGTGTGCTATGATTTAAGGCATACGTTTTGTGACATGGACAAACATATCGATTCTGTTTTGTTTTAATTCTGGTATGGTACTTAGTTAGTAAACGTAAGATTCAAATATAGTAGGTTGCAAGTATAATATTGCGCCTTATGGTGAGACATAAAATTTGAACAAGCTAATTATATGAACTGTCTATCATAACCAAGCCATACTTTAACCGTTATAAGTCTCCATTGTTTCACTAATCCACTAATCTGGGATAATAATTTTATAGGATGCCCGGTAATTGTTTTGCCTTCTGTAATTATATATGCAAAATAATAATTTAATTTGCTTATATTTAATCTAGTTATTATATATAATTCAATCTTTAGGCCTTAATTTGATCACGTTGTGTTTATTTTTGTTCATTGGGTTCAGGAGAAATGCGACGGACAAATGCGTTGCTGTGTAGGTTGATAATATCCCATTTAGTGTTAAAGACTAGTAAACAACACACTGTCCAGTTTTCTTGAAAGAATTTACTGTGAGAGGAAATATTTGTCCTCTCTATTGTAAAGTAAGGTACAAAAAATCACCCTGAGACACACGTTTGTCTCAAACGGAGAATTGCAATGTCGATTGTCCAGACAATGGACAATGTCCAGCTCTCCATGTTCAACTGTTGAATATTAAATGTGTAGCAAGTCGATTTTCACTGAAAACACTTCTTGTCCACCTTTCAATATATTAAGTACCTTTAATTGGTTATCAAAAGTTAATCACAAATTTTTAAGTTGAATGCTTGTTTATTTCTTGAATTTCGCCCAAAGCTACACAAAGCCATCTGGGCTAGCCTGTCACTAATTCAGCAGTGTAAGACTAGAGGGAAGACAGCTAGTCACCGCTACCTACCGCCATCTCTTGGACTACTCTTTAACCAACGAATAGTGGGATTGACTGTTGATTTATAACGCCCCTCAGACTACGATACAAGTGACTTAACCGCCTGGCCGTGTCGGGCCTAAGCTGAATGAAGTACTTTCATTATGTATGAAGAAACAAAGGAAGAAACTATAATTCGGAGAAATCTTAGAAAAGAATAGGAAAAAACAACCAACTAACGGATGAGTTACTATTTTAAAAAATCCCCTTAAATTTATATAATGAACTAATACGCTGGTGATTAGCTGAGCTTAAAATGTTTTAAATAACACACTATTAACATATTTTTTCCAGTGCAGAATCTATAAATCAAAATAATTTAACTACCCACTTACAGTAATGAAAAATTCCCATTGATTGTGATTGAAGTAAGTTATCTAAATTATAAAACTCCATTTTCTCACATGGTTTTGCATCACAGTACCAAGCCTCTTATAGGGTATATTGTGTGAGTTAAATACAATTACTAGTGTCTGTAGTCAACTACAATTACTTCTATTGTCAATAACAAATCATACGGAATTAGGAGGTAACTTGTATCTTTCAAACGCCTATATTTTGCAGCTGTGAAAAATTACCTAACGATTATCGCCCAATAATTTAGTACTTCTGAGGTGTTGGATAATGATTATTGAATTATTTATTAGACTAACCGTATTGATAGTTACATGAGCATCAGTTTGATTAAAACTTAGAAAATGTCTTACATTCTATTTATTATCAAAATATCAGAAGATAAAAAACAGTCATGGCACGAGGAAACTTGTTAGAACATATACAACCATACTCATGGCACGAGGAAACTTGTTAGAACATATACAACCATAATCATGACGAGAGGAAACTTGTTAGAACATATACAACCATAATCATGACGAGAGGAAACTTGTTAGAACATATACAACCATAATCATGACGAGAGGAAACTTGTTAGAACATATACAACCATAGTCATAGTACGAAGAAACCTGTTAGAACATAAACAACCATAATCATGACGCGAGGAAACTTGTTAGAACATATACAACCATACTCAGGGCAACAGGAAACTTGTTAGAACATATATAACCATAGTCATAGTACGAAGAAACCTGTTAGAACATATACAACCATAATCATGACGCGAGGAAACTTGTTAGAACATATACAACCATAACCATGACGCGAGGAAACTTGTTAGAACATATACAACCATAGTCATAGTACGAAGAAACCTGTTAGAACATATACAACCATAGTCATGGCACGAAGAAACCTGTTAGAACATATACAACCATAATCATGACGAGAGGAAACTTGTTAGAACATATACAACCATAGTCATGGCATGAGGAAACTTATTAGAACATATACAACCATAGTCATGGCATGAGGAAACTTGTTAGAACATATATAACCATAGTCATAGTACGAAGAAACCTGTTAGAACATATACAACCATAGTCATGACGAGAGGAAACTTGTTAGAACATATACAACCATAGTCATGGCATGAGGAAACTTGTTAGAACATATACAACCATAGTCATGGCAACAGGAAACTTGTTAGAACATATATAACCACAGTCATAGTACGAAGAAACCTGTTAGAACATATACAACCATAATCATGACGCGAGGAAACTTCTTAGAACATATACAACCATAATCATGACGAGAGGAAACTTGTTAGAACATATACAACCATAATCATGACGCAAGGAAACTTGTTAGAACATATACAACCATAGTCATGGCACGAAGAAACCTGTTAGAACATATACAACCATAATCATGACGAGAGAAAACTTGTTAGAACATATACAACCATAATCATGGCACGAAGAAACCTGTTAGAACATATACAACCATAATCATGACGAGAGGAAACTTGTTAGAACATATACAACCATAGTCATGGCAACAGGAAACTTGTTAGAACATATACAACCATAATCATGGCATGAGGAAACTTGTTAGAACACATACAACCATAGTCATGGCACGAGAAAACTTGTTAGAACATATACAACCATAGTCATGACGCGAAGAAACTTGTTAGAACATATACAACCATAATCATGACGAGAGGAAACTTGTTAGAACATATACAACCATAGTCATGGCAACAGGAAACTTGTTAGAACATATACAACCATAATCATGGCATGAGGAAACTTGTTAGAACATATACAACCATAGTCATGGCACGAGGAAACTTGCTAGAACATATACAACCATAGTCATGGCACGAGGAAACTTCCTAGAACATATACAACCATAGTCATGGCACGAGAAAACTTGTTAGAACACATACAACCATAGTCATGGCACGAGAAAACTTGTTAGAACATATACAACCATAGTCATGACGCGAAGAAACTTGTTAGAACATATACAACCATAATCATGACGAGAGGAAACTTGTTAGAACATATACAACCATAGTCATGGCAACAGGAAACTTGTTAGAACATATACAACCATAATCATGGCATGAGGAAACTTGTTAGAACATATACAACCATAGTCATGGCACGAGGAAACTTGCTAGAACATATACAACCATAGTCATGGCACGAGGAAACTTGCTAGAACATATACAACCATAGTCATGGCACGAGAAAACTTGTTAGAACATATACAACCATAGTCATGGCACGAGAAAACTTGTTAGAACATATACAACCATAGTCATGACGAGAGGAAATTTGTTAGAACATATACAACCATAGTCATGGCACGAGGAAACGTGTTAGAACATATGCAACCATAGTCATGGCACGAGAAAACTTGTTGGAACATATACAACCATAGTCATGACGCGAAGAAACTTGTTAGAACATATACAACCATAATCATGACGCGAGGAAACTTGTTAGAACATATACAACCATAGTCATGGCACGAGGAAACTTGTTAGAACATATACAACCATAGTCATGACACGAGGAAACTTGTTAGAACATATACAACCATAGTCATGACGAGAGGAAACTTGTTAGAACATATACAACCATAGTCATGACGAGAGGAAACTTGCTAGAACATATACAAACATAGTCATGGCACGAGGAAACTTGTTAGAACATATACAACCATAATCATGGCATGAGGAAACTTGTTAGAACATATACAACCATAGTCATGACGAGAGGAAACTTGTTGGAACATATACAACCATAGTCATGACGAGAAAAAACTTGTTAGAACATATACAACCATAATCATGGCATGAGGAAACTTGTTAGAACACATACAACCATAGTCATGGCACGAGAAAACTTGTTAGAACATATACAACCATAGTCATGACGCGAAGAAACTTGTTAGAACATATACAACCATAATCATGACGAGAGGAAACTTGTTAGAACATATACAACCATAGTCATGGCAACAGGAAACTTGTTAGAACATATACAACCATAATCATGGCATGAGGAAACTTGTTAGAACATATACAACCATAGTCATGGCACGAGGAAACTTGCTAGAACATATACAACCATAGTCATGGCACGAGGAAACTTGCTAGAACATATACAACCATAGTCATGGCACGAGAAAACTTGTTAGAACACATACAACCATAGTCATGGCACGAGAAAACTTGTTAGAACATATACAACCATAGTCATGACGCGAAGAAACTTGTTAGAACATATACAACCATAATCATGACGAGAGGAAACTTGTTAGAACATATACAACCATAGTCATGGCAACAGGAAACTTGTTAGAACATATACAACCATAATCATGGCATGAGGAAACTTGTTAGAACATATACAACCATAGTCATGGCACGAGGAAACTTGTTAGAACATATACAACCATAGTCATGGCACGAGGAAACTTGTTAGAACATATACAACCATAGTCATGGCACGAGAAAACTTGTTAGAACATATACAACCATAGTCATGGCACGAGAAAACTTGTTAGAACATATACAACCATAGTCATGACGAGAGGAAATTTGTTAGAACATATACAACCATAGTCATGGCACGAGGAAACGTGTTAGAACATATACAACCATAGTCATGGCACGAGAAAACTTGTTGGAACATATACAACCATAGTCATGACGCGAAGAAACTTGTTAGAACATATACAACCATAATCATGACGCGAGGAAACTTGTTAGAACATATACAACCATAGTCATGGCACGAGGAAACTTGTTAGAACATATACAACCATAGTCATGACACGAGGAAACTTGTTAGAACATATACAACCATAGTCATGACGAGAGGAAACTTGTTAGAACATATACAACCATAGTCATGACGAGAGGAAACTTGCTAGAACATATACAAACATAGTCATGGCACGAGGAAACTTGTTAGAACATATACAACCATAATCATGGCATGAGGAAACTTGTTAGAACATATACAACCATAGTCATGACGAGAGGAAACTTGTTGGAACATATACAACCATAGTCATGACGAGAAAAAACTTGTTAGAACATATACAACCATAGTCATGGCACGAGGAAACTTGCTAGAACATATACAACCATAGTCATGGCACGAGGAAACTTGCTAGAACATATACAACCATAGTCATGGCACGAGAAAACTTGTTAGAACATATACAACCATAGTCATGGCACGAGAAAACTTGTTAGAACATATACAACCATAGTCATGGCACGAGGAAACTTGTTAGAACATATACAACCATAGTCATGGCACGAGAAAACTTGTTAGAACATATACAACCATAGTCATGACGCGAAGAAACTTGTTAGAACATATACAACCATAATCATGACAAGAGGAAACTTGTTAGAAGATATAAAACCATAATCATGACGAGAGGAAACTTGTTAGAACATATACAACCATAGTCATGGCACGAGGAAACTTGCTAGAACATATACAACCATAATCATGACAACAGGAAACTTGCTAGAACATATACAACCATAGTCATGACACGAGGAAACTTGTTAGAACTTACATAACAAGTTAATCTTTGTTACAACACATATAACCACAGTCATGGCACGATAAACCTTGTTACAACATGTATACCGTGATCATGGCGCAAGAAAATTTGTTAGAACAGGTAAAATCATAGCCATGATACCCTGCAACGTATTAGAAGACTCGCAACCAGTCATGACAAGGTTTAAGTTACTAGAAAACACCAAACCAATGTAATGACACGATACTAGTAAGTAAATAAACCACAATAAACACGCTTTTCAACTACATGTATGTCAACTATGTCATCGTATGAAACTTGTTGCACTTTCGCTAATAACGATTACAAGAAATGTCTTACGGTATTTGTTTTGTAGAATTTTACACATAGCCGCAAGAGGGCCATCTGCGTTATGCATCTATAATTTAAAGGTGATAGCCTAGAAGGAATACAGCTGGTTAACACCACTGACCGCCAACACTTGGACTACTCCAATTAATTTCTTGATTTATTTGCACTTTTTATTTCGTGCAAAGCTACATGAAGGCTATCTGCGTTAGCCGTCCCTAATTTAGCAGTATGAGAGTAGATGAAAGGCAGCTAGTCATCACCACCAACCGCTGACTTTTGGGCTACTCTTTTACCAACAAATAGTGGGATTGACCGTAAATTATAACGCCCCCACGGCTGAAAGGGCGAGCATGTTTGGTGTGGCGAGGGATTCGAAACCATGATTAACAGTCGAGAGCTGTAACCACGTGGCCATACATGATTTCGATTAGTGGAATTGACCGATCACTATAACTTCCGCACAGCTGACGATCACATTCGAATCTGCTACCCGCAGACTGTGAGTCAGTCTTAAAATTATTTCACAATACTTTTAGTAGAACAAACTAAATCTTTCATGCGATTTTCTAATAACTATTATTAGCAGGTGAACAGCCTGGGCATTATAATTAGGGCACGACATACTCTGGGCTCGGCAGGGGTCGATTCCCTGCGGTGGACATAGCAGCTAACGTAACGCTACCTTGCTCTGAAACAAATAATAAAATATAATTTCTCTCTTTTCCTTTTTCACATTTGCAATAAATGTAACTCAAACAATGTATTATACATCTGGGTTGGATCTAAAAATACATGTATTTTGGATTGGTTATGTTGGTATGTTCTTTTTAACAATCCCATAAAGAATATGCCATACTGAAGTAGTTCATTTTACTGAATATAGGGGACTCTTTCGGGAGCTACACGCCCGTTTCAGGTTAAGAGATCTTCTGAAGAAAAATTTGGAACAGCAGTAAGATCGTGGGTAAGTGAGAATTCTTCTGAGTATAATTTTTTGTGTTTTTTTTTTGTTTAAATTTGAGACTTTTTATATAATTGACATAAAACAGGTGTGAGCTTAATAAAAATAAATTAACTTTGGAGCATTATATATTATATATATATATAATATATTCAATTATTTTTATAAGTTGTTTTCTGATATTTTAGTATTTATTTCTACGTTATTTATCGTTAGTTTTAGACTTTAGATGAGTCAGCCGTAACTTTAAGTACGTAGAACCATAAAATATGGGGTTCGATTCACGCAAATCGACAGAGTATAGAGAGAATCTATTGTGTTGATTTACGGTGAAACATTTTTTTTATCTTATTTATTATTAAGTTTACTTAATTATTTGTTGTTGTTTATCATTTAAATGTTTACTTGAAGTGTTATTTATCTGTAAAGAAACTTAAATACCACTTGTGTTTATTACATCGCAAGGAATGACAAGCAATTGTTGCTGACTTACGGTTTTAAAAGCTTTTAACGACATTGTTAACCATTCAAGCAAATTTGTTAAGAGACAAGATATGTTAGCAAGTGCTGTCACCTTTCGTTAATACTTGTAAATATCGGTATTGCGAATAAATTTACACAATAAAAACAAAAATTAAAAAGCTTACAAAAAGGTAAGTACTATAACTATACACAACGTATATTTCACTCATATTCTAAATCTGTGTATATAATTACATGTAATTGTTAGGGAGTTAATTTTTGATAACCCATTTCTCTATGCAAATTATTATATTGGTATTATACCTTGTCTGTACCTAGGCACTAGCATGTGGGTTCTTATAGTTTTTCTTATAGCAAAGCCACATCGGGTTATCTGCTAATCACACCGTGGGGAATCGAACCCCTGACTTTAGCGTTGTAAATCCGTACCGCTGTACTTAAGGGGGGCGTCGTTAAAATAAAACATAATTAATGTATTTCTGTGTTATATATTATAGACTGAGTTTGTTATTGGCTAAAGTAGTCAAAACACTTAGTTACCTAAAAAAGAGGGTGTAAGAGTGTGTACAAATAGTACTTTTTATCTAAAAAAAGGAATAAAAATTAAATATACCATTTCTGAAAAAAAACTTGATACAATAATGAAATAATTAGGCTTAGCTCCATTTTCTCCCTCTGTCGTCTATCGGTATTCCCTACTCAAAAATTGTTTCGGGTTAGTAATTTTTGTTATTTCAGCTTTGCGTAAGTTAAGATTAAACTCATTGGTTATTTCTGTTTTCATTCTTAAGAGGCCCCAGCATGGCCAGGTGGGTTAAGGCGTTTGACTCGTAATCTGAGGGTCGCGGGTTTGAACTCCTTTCGCACCAAACATTCTCGCCCTTTCAGTCGTGGGGGCGTTATAATGTGACGGTCAATCCCACTATTCGTTGGTAGAAGAGTAGCCCAAGAGTTGGCGGTGGATGGTGATGACTAGTTGCCTTCCCTCTAGTTTTACACTGCTAAATTAGGGAATACTAACGCAGATAGTCCTCGTGTAGCTTTGCGCGAAATTTAATGATAAACAAACCAAAGATTGATGAATCTATATTATAAATACCTTTAATAATCTTCATCATCTCAATCAAATCATCTCTGTTTCTTCTCTTCTTCAGAGAAAACAAGTTTAGAGATTTTAGTCTCTCCTCATAGGACAGTCCCATCTTCCCAAATATCATCCTAACGGTTCTTCTCCCTGTCTTCTCAAACAACAATTCAACGTCTTTCTTAAGTAAGGAGCTTCCGAATCTTGTCACAGTACAATAAATGAGGCGTTACAAGTGAAACAATAATATCCTTTGTCTCGTTTTAAGTATTTCTACAGATGTTGCCCCAAATCTTTTCTCATCAAAATTGTTCAATTCGAACCAAGTATCAATGATAACCATCATATGAAATTCCTCGCTTTCCACAACTGCTTTGAACTCATCTGTTTTATTTCTAATACTCCTAGTATCACAGTAGTAACAATTAACAATGGATTTTAAATTCATGTTCTATGTCTGTTTCATATGTTCTTTTCTGTCAACCATATTTCCTATTTTGCTGATGTCACAGTGGATTATAAAAACAGTCAGCATATTCGCAAGTTAATAAAGTAGTGTCATCTATCGTACTAATTCGACAAATTTTACCATCAAATACTTTTGTATGATCTGCAACGCTTTTACTTACCAACATAGTGTCTGTTCAATGTCTCTCTCTTCATGTAAAATTTCTTAGAAAATAATTACTAAACATATTTCTAGTAGAAATTCTAAAAACACGATAAGCAAATATCATGTTATACAAATTTTGACGACCATTTCAACGACACCAAAATTATTTTGTTCTGTGTTCTATAGAAGATGAAATTAAAGTTGAACATTTATACAAACGTAAAATAACAATAAATGTTCTGAACCTGACCTACGTAGCTACGTATATATTTTATCTTGAAAAATATAACTAAATGTCACCACTAGATAGCGGTACAGCCAAAAATTGTGTGTGAAAGCGAGCCGATATTATACACATTTGATTCGATTAATGTGATTATGTAATTGTAAACATTAGTTATTATTATACATCTTTGTCATAATTATGATAAAGGTCTAGTATAATGAAACTGAAGGTAGATTTTGAAATTGAGTATTAATTGATCTGATTCAATTCTCTAATAAACAGATAACCCACCCTAGGCCACCGACGAAAGAAAAGGTAAACAGGGACTTGCTGCTTAACAACTGTGCTCGTTTACATTAAATTGGCTATTGATTCACCAAATATTGTTTTCATATGCTATTTAACTTATTGAATATACTGAGTAAAACGTGTTGTTTGTTTCTTCTTGCTTACAGAATAAAGAAGAGATAACTTGGAACTCGGAGAAGAAAAACCAGTCAAAAGTGAACATTCTCAATTTTGCTTTAAGATGACAACCAAAATTACATTATATAAATATTTCCATATCTATATATATGAATATCATGAAAATCAGTACAATAATTTTAATCATAATAAGAATATATTGAATTTTTACGTTCTTAAATATACACCAACTTATTAGAAATAAAAATACATTAAAAACTATACTGGAACTCGTGAAAACAATTTAATAAAACTTAAACAATTTAAAACCACCAGTATAGAGCTATTAAACAAGGTTGTTTTTTTTTACTATCTGCTAAATTTGTTTTGGGATGTACTTTAAACAAAATGTCCGATATCCTTTGCTCCGTTTCTGTGTAAAATATTTCAATTTGAAATAAATTTATTTATCGTGCGGTTTATTTGTTAAGAAATTTATGTGTTTAAGCTGAAAAACGATTCTCTCGGTTGTAACCAACATGTGTATGAACTTTCAAATCCTAAAACTAAAGAGCATCCACAGAAATGTTAGCTGTTTTGATACAATCACTAACACATTTGTATTTTAAAAATTACTTCCAACTAAAATCATGTCTATAAATATTAGCACAGAAAATCATAGCCAGGTGTTACATGATTTTGAATTTTGTCGGAAATATAGAATAATTATAGAAGTAGAAGAGGTCTTCAGTAGCTCACTGTATCTGTCTAGAAATCTTTCACGTTCAATATCTGTAGCGATTTTTGACTGCATGTGCAAGTTTAATTGCAATGGATAATTGTTGAGTGCTGTCATCTATTGAGAAGTAAAGGAACAAAAGGCAGTTTAAACTAGAAGAATAAAATATTGAAAAAGTAGTTTCGTGCGCGGAAAAGAAAGCGTATGAATATTACTAAATTGTCCTTGCGCACATTTATAAGAAATTATCAAGTGATTTTGGTTTTATTAGCCCTACTCAAAATCAATATCTACATATAAGATGTTTGTTAGTAAGTTACCTCACTTTGATTTATCCAACAAACTGATATTCCAAAAGAACAGTAATCACGAAAAATATATGTTGTGACAACATCCTTAAGATATAAAGTTTAGAATTTCAAATAGAGTTAGTGGAGTATACTCTGCACAGCCAATAAACACAAACATACATTAGTTCCTATGAGATTCAATATTCACAATAACAACCACATAGATCGGTTGGAAGTAACTTTAGTCTGAAACAGTAGCGAGTGTAATTACATTTTTTTTTTCTCAATTGCTATTAGGCCTGATTTTATACTGGTATATTTTGGTTTTATTATATGTCGGTTTGGAGTAATTTTAGTCTGAAACAGTAACGAGTGTAATTACATGTTGTTGTTTTTCTCAGTTGTCATTAGGCCTGATCTTATATTTCTGTTTTGTTATGTTTAATATATTCTGAATGGCACTTATTTTGAAACGTTATAAATGTTTTCCACATGCACTTTTAAATGTGTCTTATCCGAAGAATGCATTGGCTATCGATAGATGGCAGGACCTCCTTGGAGCATGTTATTTTCATATTACAAGGAGAATATGGTGTTTCATAATCGTGCAACATGATGATATATAAGCAACATTAGGAGGAAAGAAAAATAACTTAGTAAAAAAATTGAATAACCGAAAATGATCTCACGTAAAAACCTTGATATCTAGATTGGATCGACTGTACAAATATCAGAGCAAAAATCTCTGGATGAAAATCGTTTAGTTTTTATATTAAAACCTATTTTTCACAAACACGTGATACCTACCAAATACCTCTAATACAAAATAAAAAATATTTAACTGAACGGTCTGATCAAAAATGAGAAAACGATTGATGTATCTGGTAAGAGACACCAAACCTAGCGACCCTTCCAAAACCTGAACAGGGTGACGCCACTAGTACCCTAAGCGTCTATAAGCAAATGAAGGAACAGACTCAAAATCTCAACACATAAACATTGCCGTGTGAAAGGTGAGGGATGACAAATCTGTTTCCTGAACACATTTACATTTGCACATTTACATATGCAATG
Organism: Tachypleus tridentatus; assembly: GCF_004210375.1. NCBI lineage: Eukaryota > Metazoa > Arthropoda > Merostomata > Xiphosura > Limulidae > Tachypleus > Tachypleus tridentatus. The sequence continues at coordinate 32,642,458 of NC_134835.1, forward strand.
CATAGTAGTACGATCTACAAACTCCTTCCATACGCATATAATGTCTTCGTTCGTATTTCCCTACTCTCAGTTTCATTTTTGTATAGTTCAATTAGGCTTAGAAAGCTATCCAAGTTCACGTCACACTTTAATTATGTAGATTAAAAAACTAAATTCGAGCATTGCACTACTTTTATTAGATGCAAAGTTAACCAGTGAAAGGAATATTTCTGTAAAATATTCAACAAGAATATTAAACATTTTTTTCTTAAACAAAGGTCCATTTTTCTTTCAATTTTTTATCATAACTTGTCAGATGTAGCGCACTTTGAAGATGTTATAAAGGAAGCTAAAATGCTAATACAGACTTCTAAATAAATGATTTTCTTTCAACAAACTACACACACCAAATTTTGTTTTAAACGTAAGATATTTCAATAATTAAACATTCGAACTGACAAATTCGCTGTCTTACATACAGTTTTCAATAAGTATATTATGAAAAAAATTAACATAATGCTTATTAAACGCTAATATGTTTATTGTTTGTTGCATGAAACTTCATACGGGAAAAAAATCTGATTTGGTACTTAATGATTAGTTTAATCAGGCCTAATCTTTTCTGACGTTCTTAGGATAACGACCGAAAACACATCTAACAGAAAAGATACCTAATTGGTTAATTGAGGCATAGTAGTTATAGAAGCTAACTGTAACTTGACTTGTAGATATTTTAAAACATTTCTTGTGGTATTTATCATATAATTAATATTGTTTCTGTGCTAGTTTCTCAACACCTAATTTTCTATGTTTGTGCAAAGCACGAATTTACATAATGGATTACTTATGCTATATATACCGCAACTATTCAAACCCCCATTATAGCTCCATAAGCCCTCAGACTTACCACTAAGCCAGATAGAGGTGGGTAGAATTTCTATCATTGTCACAGTCGTTTCATGGAAGTATACTCGTAATTTCAAATATTTTTTTATTCTTTTCTTGGCCCAGGTTCGAATACGGGACCTCTCGCATACCAGGTGAACTGTTATACTGACTAAGATAAAGTGTTATATTGGTTATTTAAGCCATTGGAATGAAATATTTATCTCTCTTCTCTCTCTAAAAAAAAACAAAAAACAACAACAAAAGCTCTGTTCACATGAATAAACCAAGAGCCTCTGATAAGTCGGAAGGCTTATAATGTTGAAAATCAGGTTTCGATACCCGCAGCGAACACTGCACAGATTTTCCATTGTTCAACTTTGTGCTTAGCAACAAACAAACAAAAAAAACAAAGAAAAGTAATTTGAGAAATCTAGAAAAATTCCATTCTGAATTCAGAACAAAGGGGCGAAGTGAAAATCATACTCAATTATATCAAAATGAAGCATAATTTAAAGTAATGTTTTACGTTGTATTAGTTAAGTGGTGAAGTGAAATGAATTCACAACCTTAAATTCTGTAGTTTACAACACTAAAACCAGGGGCTCGATTCCCCTCGGTGGACTCAGCAGATAGTCCGATGTGAGGTCAAGCAGCTTGCTGTTATACATCACAGGGTCAAAAAGATAAATATATGGTATAAATGTAGTAACTTGAATAGTACAAGTCACAGATTGTACATTGTACATTGTCATCTAAACAATTATTTTAGAAACGCCGTTCGTTATCACAGCCCTTATGCGATCTCTTAGCACACGTTCAAGGTTTTCATCAAAACACCGTTAAGCTTTATTTGATAGTAAATTTTGGAAAGAAGGTTCACCAATAGGAGTGTTTTATTGTTGTTTTCTATGAGAAACGTAGCAATGATATTTTATTGTGTAAGACCTACCACTGACACAGGCCTTGCAGGGCTAGCTGGTTAAGGCGTTCGACTCCTCATCTGAGGGTCACGGGTTCGACCCGTCGCACCAAACATGTTTGCCATTTCAGCCATTGGGGCGATATAATGTGACGGTCAATCTCACTATTCGTTGATAAAACAGTAGCCCAAGAGTTGGCGGTGGGTGGTGATGACTAGCTGCCTTCTTTATAGTCTTACATTGCTGAATTAAGGACGGTTAGCGCGAGATTCAAAACAAAAATAAACTATTGACACTTACTATTATTATTAATCTTCGAAGTGTAGATCAATAAGTGCTGCTTTTTATCTCGTTTTTTCGTTCTTTTAACTAACGCCGACAAACAAAACGAAAAATGGAGGTGTTTGGTTAAATTGCATTATATTGAGTTTCGTGATCACTTCTCCTTTCCAATAATTTAGCCAAGCTATCAGAGACGTAGTTTTACTTCACTCAGAAGTATCACGCGTCCCAGGAGACTTTGAACCACTTAGGAGTACGCTTTATTCTTCCGCGCTTGCAAATACTCCCTCAGAGAAAATGTCTGAATCGTTATTAAAACGCGGTTATGTTTGCGTCTTTAATTCTCCACAAGCGGAGCTCAAGAATTGCTTTTCGTAAGATATTTGTGCTTATGTATATAGGCTTAGTAAAAGATCGAAGTTAAGAAAAAGACCGAGTGTTTTTTTTTTTTTAAATCAATGATAATTGTGGATAAATCCTAGGTATTTGAAGTTCAAAGTCAAACACAAAGCACCCCAGCCTCGTTATTTAGGCTGTGAAAGGTATGAAAGGAAATCCAACAAATCTCAAAGTTTCATCATTTGAAATAAATTCTAGCAAATTATTTTAATTCTTTAAGAAAGAACTGAAATTCTATAGCAAACTAAAAAAAATATACGTTCAATTTTAACTCATTACTTCTATGCAACAAAGGTACAACATTATAGTGTAGTTACTGTACACATGGGCTCAAGCTGCATGTAATATTTGTCAAAGAAGCTTGAAGAACATGTCGTAACGCTGAAATAATTCAAAATATCGCTTTGAATCTTATGGTATTGATATATTTAGAAGTTTTATTTGATTTTTCTATAGCGGAATGTCTACTAAAGAAATAGTTTTGAATCTTAAGGTATTGATATATTTAGGAAGTTTTATTCGATCTTTTATAGCGGAATGTCTACTGAAGAAATAGTTTTGAATCTTATGGTATTGATATATTTAGGAAGTTTTATTCGATCTTTTATAGCGGAATGTCTACTGAAGAAATAGTTTTGAATCTTATGGTATTGATATATTTAGGAAGTTTTATTCGATCTTTTATAGCGGAATGTCTACTGAAGAAATAGTTTTGAATCTTATGGTATTGATATATTTAGGAAGTTTTATTCGATCTTTTATAGCGGAATGTCTACTGAAGAAATAGTTTTGAATCTTATGGTATTGATATATTTAGGAAGTTTTATTCGATCTTTTATAGCGGAATGTCTACTGAAGAAATAGTTTTGAATCTTATGGTATTGATATATTTAGGAAGTTTTATTCGATCTTTTATAGCAGAATGTTTACTGAAGAAATAGTTTTAGATCTTGTGGTATTGATATATTTAGGAAGTTTCATTCGATCTTTTATAGCGGAATGTCTACTAAAGAAATAGTTTTGAATCGTATGGTATTGATATATTTAGGAAGTTTTATTCGATCTTTCATAGCGGAATGTCTACTGAAGAAATAGTTTTGAATCTTATGGTATTGATATATTTAGGAAGTTTTATTCGATCTTTTATAGCGAAATGTCCACTGAAGAAATAGTTTTGAATCTTATGGTATCTTACTGATGTGCTCAGAAATTGTTTTTAAGAAATATTTTATAGCGGAATGTCTACTGAAGAAATAGTTTCATATCTTACTGTTGTTCTCAGAAAATGTTAGTTTTCAATATATTGGTAATCATACCTTAAATAGCATAGTTTTTGATATCTTATTAAATTATTAATATTTAAGTAAACTGGTTTTGATAACTGATCATCAAGACGATAATTAATCATGTTAATGTAAAAATAAATATGATGTTTCTTATAACAATATTGTAACATTTATTTTCCCTATTGATTTCGTGTTAGGATAATCATGACCTGATAGTTAGCGCTTTTGGGGAGTGAATCCGCTGGCTCGTGTCTTACCACCACTAAATATTCGTTCCATACTTTGGAGCTACATATGCTCTATAAGAGTTACAGTCACATTCCACCACCCCGTTGGGCAAAAGTAGCCCTCGTGTTATCTATGGGAGAAAAGAATAGCTCATCACATGATTTCCATTTAATCTCTTCTTGTTCATTCGACCTTTGACCTTAATTTTCTCTGGTTTTGAGGTCCACCTTTCTGATATTTTGTATTAGCCAATAATTTTCTGCCCTGGCAGCAACCCTAAAGGGCGAGCATGTTCGGTGACTTCTAACCCGAAGATTTCGTTTCGAGTGCCCTAACCATGAAGTCATGTTAATTCCTGGTCACCTTCAACTCTATTATTTCAAAATTAGTGAGAGCTGACGCAGGTTGTCCTCATATAACAGAAGCTATAAATCTTGTTCCTTCTTGAACGAGTTCAAGAAATTCGACCAGAAAACAAATTAAGAGGTCTTTCAATTTCTCTCGTCACTATTTCTAGACCCCTGGCGTAACAGCTGTAAGTCTACAAACTTACAATGCTTAGATCCCTGGTTCGTGTTCCCAAGATGAATAGAGCAGATGGTCTAATGTATTTTGGTTCTCAAACAAACAAACATCGTTTCTAAATTTCTCAGCTGGTTTCATGTGTTACGTACCAAATGTCATACTAATTGGTTCTTTGATATCAATTTATTTCATAGTACAAGTTTTAACTTGTAAAGCAATTCTAAATGTTATTATTATTAACTTATAAACATTATCTTAATTCACGGACTTAAGACTAACTAAAACCTTTTTAGGGTTTGCGGTTTAAAATGCCGTTAAGAACAAGTGTATTCAAATAATAATATACGTAAAGACTTTCTATATTTGCTTTTGGTGAAAAAAAAAAACATTGGGTGATTATAATGCTATCTGCTTATTCAGGCCAATTAATTGGGAACTCAATCCTTTTCTAAGTACCTACAGACAAGCAAGTGTAAAATTAACTGGGAAGTCAGTCCTTTACAAGTCCCTATAGACAAACAAGTGTAAAATTAACTGGAAAGTCAGTCCTTTACAAGTCCCTATAGACAAACAAGTGTAAAATTAACTGGGAAGTCAGTCCTTTACAAGTCCCTATAGACAAACAAGTGTAAAATTAACTGGGAAGTCAGTCCTTTACAAGTCCCTATAGACAAACAAGTGTAAAATTAACTGGGAAGCTACTATTTTTATAAGTCTCTATAGAGAAGCAAGTGTAAAATTAACTGGGAAGCTACTAAGTGTAAAATTAACTGGGAAGTCAGTCCTTTACAAGTCCCTATAGACAAACAAGTGTAAAATTAACTGGGAAGCTACTATTTTTATAAGTCTCTATAGAGAAGCAAGTGTAAAATTAACTGGGAAGCTACTATTTTTATAAGTCTCTATAGAGAATCAAGTGTAAAATTAACTAGGAAGTCAATTTTTTTTTATAAGTACCTAGAGACAAGTAAGTGCAAAATTAACTGAGAAGTCAGTCCTTTTTTAGTACCTATAAACAAGCAAGTGTAAAATTAACTGGAAAGTCAGTCCTTTTTTAGTACCTATAGACAAGCAAGTGTAAAATTAACTGGGAAGTCAATCCTTTTATAAGTCCCTATAGACAAGCAAGTGTAAAATTAACTGGGAAGTCAATCCTTTTTTAGTACCTATAGACAAGCAAGTGTAAAATTAACTGGGAAGTCAATCCTTTTTTAGTACCTATAGACAAGCATGTGCAAAATTAACTGGGAAGTCAATCCTTTTATAAGTCCGTATAGACAAGCAAGTGCAAAATTAACTGGGAAGTCAATCTTTTTTTAGTACCTATAGACATCCAAGTGTAAAATTAACTGGGAAGTCAATCCTTTTATAAGTCCGTATAGACAAGCAAGTGCAATACTTCTGAAACAGTTCTATATTGTTGTCTTAGTGCAAACTATTTGCGGTTTTTTCACCTCGGGGAACTGAACTCCGAATTTAGGTTTGTAAGTCACTGTTGACCCACTGGAAGATAAATTCTACATTCTGCAGTAAGAACATTTATATCGATTTTTTTTAATCAAACATTTTTTTAGACCCTTACCAAGAGGAATTCGAGCCTTTTATAAGTAAATTTATGTATTCACAAAAGGTGTTTAGAAATGAAGTGTGTTCGTCTTCCATGGATTAAACTGCTTTGACGTCGTGAACAATGAAAATGAAAGTAAGCTGATCCCAATCTTTGAATCCCAGAGTACATGTATATAATAATACAAAGAAACATCAACTTCTGTTGAGGATTTTCATTAAAAACGCTCTCGGGAAGAAAAATATTAGAGATGTTTGGGGAAGTTGCTATAAAAACGTCTTTCTGTTGGTTTCCTAAGTTGTTTGTAGAGCACACGTCTTCAGTATGTTACAAAACCCTTTTCGTCTCTTCATTACTCTGGAACGACGAATAAACAAAGGAATAGGGTTTCATGTAAACAACAACAACAAAAAACACACTTTCGTTAAGAAATGTTTCTGTCGAGAATACTGTTTCCTTGTTTTTCCGTATTTGCACGCAAGGTTTTACTCAGTTGTTATAGTTTATTACAAAATTTGCTCAACCGTGATTTATTTCCCTCTGAAATTTATTCAGAATTTGAGTACAGTAAGTATTTACTTCTAATTATTATTCAATCAGTGAGTTTGACGAATTTCACTAAAATTAATATAACCCTCACTTTCAGTTTTCCGTAGGAAAGGGTCATTAATGTAGTTGTTACACTAACAGCATAACCACATGTTATTTGTTACACTAACAGCATAACCACATGTTAGTTGTTACACTAACAGCATAACCACATGTTATTTGTTACACTAACAGCATAACCACATGTTAGTTGTTACACTAACAGCATAACCACATGTTATAAAATATCGTTTTTCTTTATAATGTACTCGAACAGTGTTACCATAGAAACAACTAAACATCAATTTTCTTTATAACGTGTTCGAACAATGTTACCATAGAAACAACTAAACATCAATTTTCTTTATAACTTACTCGAACAACGTTACCATAGAAACAACTAAACATCAATTTTCTTTATAACTTACTCGAACAATGTTACCATAGAAACAACTAAACATCAATTTTCTTTATAACGTGTTCGAACAATGTTACCATAGAAACAACTAAACATCAATTTTCTTTATAACTTACTAGAACAATGTTACCATAGAAACAACTAAACATCAATTTTTTATAACGTATTCGAACATTTTTTCAATAGAAATTATAAATATAATTGTTTCTTATAAATAAAATTTGAATTACATCATACACCACTGAACTGTCAACTGCAGACTAGTTGAGATTAAAACAATAACTAACGTAGATATTTCTTTGTGTTAAATTGTTGTGTTTGTTTTACGCATGGGATGGTTATTTTCTTTCGTGTTAACCCTCAATTATTCATCGGTCCACGTGAAGTTTGGCATCTACTTGTGAACCAGGCCAAGCGTTCTTTTTCCTTAGTGGGTTTTATACCACCTGTAGGACTGGACAACCTCAGTCCAGGTATTAGTGTTTACCAAAATTCTTCAAATTCCTTTTCAGTCCCTCAGGACCCAACGATTCCATTAAATAAACTGAGTGCATGAGAGAGAATGGTAAGTTAGGTTCATCGTGGTGATGTGGCAAGTAGTCTCTTAACGTTCCTTAACTTCTGCAATAAGACTACAGTCGATTAAACTTCCAATTACCTGATTGGAGACCACGAGAAATTACAGACTTTTTATGAACACAAGAAACACTACAGGCTTAAGGTTCAGGTAAAATACAGGCAATCTTGACAATAGGTTAAATTATCTGCTCTCGTTAAATAACGTGTTTATTAAATTTATTATCGATTAATATCTATCATTGTACATTGTTATTTATAACAAAAACACTCTTATCACCTATTGTGCATTACAAGTCGCTTCTTGACGCTTCTTTTAAATTATCTTTTCTCTTTTATCACAACTGGTTCTACATTTCTTAACATATCAGCGATTAAAAATGGAACTGCACGTCCAGCACAGTAATGAATATATGAGATATACGTCTGAGATATTCCACACTTAAAATATAAATAAATAAAAAGATTAAAGGACGAATAAGTGAAACAGATATCAAGGCAGATTTAACATGATACATTTAACGGGGTAACAAACTGTAAAACTACACATTTAGCAACATTACAGTATGCTACCAGGTACGACTTAGCAAAAAACTAAGAGCTTGTTTAAATACTTTTAACATGGTGTTTGGTGTCACCTAGTTTTATGTGATTATACATAATGTTATCTCACTTCATGTAGTTTTAACGTGAGGTTATACAGTTCCATGTAGTTTTAACATGATGTTATACAGTTCCATGTAGTTTTACATGATGTTATCCAATTACATAGTTTAACATGGTGCTATCTTATTTTATATCAGCCCGGCAAGGCCAGGTGGTTAAGGTACTCCACTCGTAATCCGAGAGTCGCGAGTTCGAATCCCCGTCGCACCAAACACGCTCGCCCTTTCAGCCGTGGGGGCGTTATAATGTACGATTAATCCCATTATTCTTTGTAAAAGAGTAGCCCAAGAGTTGGCGGTGGATGGTGACGACTAGCTGCCTTCCCTCTAGTCTTACACTGCTAAATTAGGGACGGCTAGCGCAGATAGCCTTCGTGTAACTTTTCGCGAAATTAAAAACAAAACAAAACAATCTAATTTTATATAGTTTAAGACTGTGTTATCTAGTTTAACATAGTGGTATATCATAATAAATAATTTTAACACAGCGCTATCTCACTTCATGTAGTTTTAACATAATATTTTTCTATATGCCTTGTATTTACTTTCTCTCGTGGCTCCGATACAGTTATCAAGGTCTTCCTATTAATATTAGGCTCAACTATCACAAATTTTGCTAGAAAAATAAACGTGGAACGCGTAAAGCTGGAGCTATAAAGTGAAATTACTCGATAAATAACCACGTGAATATAAGATGCCCCCTTAGCTTTTTCGTAATAATCTCGTGAACACTATTACTAAACTATAACATACTGTAACTAAATACAAGTTGGTTTGTCCACAAACAGTCTTCCATTTTGATTACTGAATTCATAGGTGTGAATTTCAGTCGGAAAACAACATTCACAGTTTTCACACAGGAGGAAAACAAGAACATTTCACGCCGTGAAATTTGCATGTTGTGTATCTTCCAATGTGATTTGTGGGTGATGAACATAGCGCTAAATTTAGTAACTATATTAAGACACATAAAGTATTTTTAACAAGATGGAAACAGTGCTACTTTTTGGTGAGTGTATTAAGACATATAAATGTATTTTAAGGTGATGGAAACAGTGCTACTTTTTGGTGAGTGTATTAAGACATATAAATGTATTTTAAGGCGATGGAAACAGTGGTATTATTTGGTGAGTGTATTAAGACATATAAATGTATTTTAAGGTGATGGAAACAGTAGTATTATTTGATGAGTGTATTAAGACAAATAATTGTATTTTAAGGCGATGGAGACAGTGGTACTATTTGATGAGTGTATTAAGACATATAAATGTATTTCAAGGCGATGGAAACAGTATTACTTTTTGGTGAGTGTATTAAGACATAAATGTGTATTTTAAGGCGATGGAAACAGTGGTACTATTTGGTGAGTGTATTAAGACATATAAATGTATTTCAAGGCGATGGAAACAGTGGTACTATTTGGTGAGTGTATTAAGACATATAAATGTATTTCAAGGCGATGGAAACAGTGGTACTATTTGGTGAGTGTATTAAGACATATAAATGTATTTCAAGGCGATGGAAACAGTGGTACTATTTGATGAGTGTATTAAGACATATAAATGTATTTCAAGGCGATGGAAACAGTATTACTTTTTGGTGAGTGTATTAAGACATATAAATGTATTTTAAGGCGATGGAAACAGTGGTACTATTTGGTGAGTGTATTAAGACATATAAATGTATTTCAAGGCGATGGAAACAGTGGTATTATTTGGTGAGTGTATTAAGACATATAAATGTATTTTAAGACGATGGAAACAGTGGTATTATTTGGTGAGTGTATTAAGACATATAAATTTATTTTAAGACGATGGAAACAGTGGTACTATTTGATGAGTGTATTAAGACAAATAAATGTATTTCAAGGCGATGGAAACAGTGGTATTATTTGGTGAGTATGTTAAAACACAGAGACGTGTTTTAACACAATGAAAATAGTGCAACTGTTTTGTGTGTAAATGTAGGGTATATATGTGTGTGTGTGTTTGGACTTATAAGCACAGTGTTACAGTTTTTTTTAATTTATGAAAGATACACAGATGTGTTTCTAGCATCACGAAAATAGTGCGACTGTATTACTATAGTGAATGTATATTTGGTTATACAGATGTCGTTGGAACGTGTTAACTGAAGTGCTACAACAGTTTTGGTCAAAATGTTTGCACACTGATCTATATTGCCCATATACATGAAGTACTTGTTTAGTAAATGCCCGAGAAGTAACAGTTTGTACGATGGGACAAACGTGTATGATTTGTTATTATGGTCTGTATAAGTTGTTTAGAGCATTTGTTCGTCAAAACACATACTCACCTGTTTTGTACAAAAGAATGTGCTGTTCATATGTTCTGAATCAGATCTACAAATTATTCAGAAAATGTATACATGCTTCATAAAGAGTCATGCCAGGAGTTATGAGTCATCAAATTGTTGGACTTTCTAGAAATGACCACTAGTGTACTGTATCCAGAACAGTATGTTGCCACTAATGTACTGTATCCAGAACATTAAGGTGCCACTAGTGTACTGTATCCAGAACAGTAAGGTGCCACTAGTGTTCTGTATCCAGAACAGTAAGGTACCACTAGTGTACTGTATCCAGAACAGTAAGGTGCCACTAGTGTATTGTATCCAGAAAAGTAAGTTGCCACTAGTGTTCTGTATCCAGAACAGTAAGGTGTTACTAGTGTACTGTATCCAGAACAGTAAGGTGCCACTAATGTACTGTATCAAGAACATTAAGGTACCACTAGTGTACTGTATCCAGAACAGTAAGGTGCCACTAGTGTATTGTATCCAGAAAAGTAAGGTGTTACTAGTGTACTGTATCCAGAACAGTAAGGTGTTACTAGTGTACTGTATCCAGAACAGTAAGGTGCCACTAGTGTACTGTATCCAGAACAGTAAGGTGTTACTAGTGTACTGTATCCAGAACAGTAAGGTGTTACTAGTGTACTGTATCCAGAACAGTATGGTGCCACTAATGTACTGTATCAAGAACATTAAGGTGCCAGAGTGTACTGTATCCAGAACAGTAAGGTGCCACTAGTGTACTGTATCCAGAACAGTATGGTGCCACTAATGTACTGTATCCAGAACAGTAAGGTGCCACTAGTGTACTGTATCCAGAAAAGTAAGGTGCCACTAGTGTACTGTATCCAGAACAGTAAGGTGCCACTAGTGTTCTGTATCCAGAACAGTAAGGTGCCACTAGTTTTCTGTATCCAGAAGAGTAAGGTACCACTAGTGTACTGTATCCAGAACAGTAAGGTGTTACTAGTGTACTGTATCCAGAAAAGTAAGGTGCCACTAGTGTACTGTATCCAGAACAGTAAGGTGTTACTAGTGTACTGTATCCAGAAAAGTAAGGTGCCACTAGTGTACTGTATCCAGAACAGTAAGGTGTTACTAGTGTACTGTATCCAGAACAGTAAGGTGTTACTAGTGTACTGTATCCAGAACAGTAAGGTGTTACTAGTGTACTGTATCCAGAACAGTAAGGTGCCACTAGTGTTCTGTATCCAGAAAAGTAAGGTGCCACTAGTGTACTGTATCCAGAACAGTAAGGTACCACTAGTGTACTGTATCCAGAACAGTAAGGTGCCACTAGTGTACTGTATCCAGAACAGTAAGGTGTTACTAGTGTACTGTATCCAGAACAGTAAGGTACCACTAGTGTACTGTATCCAGAACAGTAAGGTGTTACTAGTGTACTGTATCCAGAACAGTAAGGTGCCACTAGTGTACTGTATCCAGAACAGTAAGGTGCCACTAGTGTTCTGTATCCAGAAAAGTAAGGTGCCACTAATGTACTGTATCCAGAACAGTAAGGTGTTACTAGTGTACTGTATCCAGAACAGTAAGGTGCCACTAGTGTACTGTATCCAGAACAGTAAGGTGCCACTAGTGTTCTGTATCCAGAAAAGTAAGGTGCCACTAATGTACTGTATCCAGAACAGTAAGGTGTTACTAGTGTACTGTATCCAGAACAGTAAGGTGCCACTAGTGTACTGTATCCAGAACAGTAAGGTGTTACTAGTGTACTGTATCCAGAACAGTAAGGTGCCACTAGTGGTCTGTGTCCAGAACCTTGAAACATCATCAATCTTTGTCCAACTTCGTTCCAGGAAAGTTTTCTGGTAAATGTTGAAAAACTATTTTCCAATATGACCTTGATCATGTAAACACATCAAGGTTGAGAGAAGTCTTGGAACATCTTACAACAGGAATAGCATAAATACATTCATTTTAGTGTATCTAGAAAGATCATGGATAGAAAGCTAATCAAATATAAGTAATTTTACAAAAAGACTTATATGCAAATGAATATTAACCAGACTTCATTTCCATCATCATGTTACCAGGGCAATACAGCATGCAAACTTAACAGTTAGAACAGTGGTATCATGTCATCTTTCTAGATGAGTCCTATTTCCGGCTTGTTATGCTAATGATAGGATTCGTGTTCGTAGTTCGCCCGGAGAATGGATAATATAAGACCATGAAACAAGAAGTAGGTTGTGCAGAACATGTTTAGGCAGCTATTCTTCATGGTATAAAAACTGCTCTTTATACCCTCTAGGGAAACGTCCTGAGGCAACACATGAAATTATTTTTCTTCCACATGTTAGGGTAAGGTTTGACGATAGTTCTGTATTCTTAAATAACGATACCACTGCCCATACGTGTCCGTATTGTACACGATTATCTTAACCAGGTGGACGTTACAAGCTGTCATGGCCAGTACAGTCTCCAGATTGTTATCCCACTCAGAACTGTTGGGCAGAACTGAGCCACAAATTTGGTAACAACGACCATAAAACGGCTATTCTAGCTGAACTGCAGCATTTTCTAGTGACAAGTTTAGATAAAATCACGATGTATTACATCAACAACCTTATCTACAGCATGCCACTTCGCCTTGCGGAGGTTATTAAAGAAGGATCAACCAAGTACTGAAGGTTTAGTATGAAGTCATAGAGAGTTACAGACGTTATCCATAGTAACTAGATATTATATTTTGTCATTCTATAAACGTTGTGATAAGTTTTTTTGGGGTAGATGAATACTGAATTACACATTTTTCTACAAGTGCCTGATAAAATTGTTTTTCCTTCTAATAAATCGTTCATGATGCCTACCAAACCAGTCATACTATGAAAAGTACATGTGTAAATGTTTAATATAATATGTATTTCTCGGTTTAACAGCTAAATGTAGTTATATCCCATCTTAATAAAAATAGCCTTATTTGTTACAAAATATACAAACATTTTGACCTTGACTGTGGTTATAATGCACTGATGTATTTTGACATTAAACTCATTACTACCACATGACGTGTTCACTGGGACTAAAAGAGGCATAATACAAAAAGAATTTCAATAGTTATGATCATAAGACAAAAAAACAAAAAAACTAGTGAAAGTCTACGTATTCGATTTCCCTCAGTGGACTCAGCAGACAGCTCGTTGTGGCTTTGCTACAAGAAAACACACCACACAGTTGTTGTATAGATATACATAATTCTGTGCGTCTTAACTCAAATAATTGCATCTCGTGTAATAATATACGCATGGTGATTTTGAGTACCACAGTAAGAGTATATTCACATAGGATTTGAAGAATGTGGTATTAATGCGACTAATTTATTCTGTTCGGCGAGCGCGTTCTTTAAGGTATTTGAAAATAATCCACCTCTCAAGCCGTCACTTGAAATTGTCACCGAATTATACCGGTTTCAGGAAATTCCGCCCTTCATCAGTAACCATGGGCAAGGCAAATTGTAATGTGCTTGCTGGTGGTATTTCATTTCATTAACACGCAATGTAATAAACAAATTTTAATTGGCGGGGTCACACTACGACATTGGTTTAACCATTTTTTCTTCTTAAAGTCTGTCAGTATTGTTTAGGTATCGGTTTTTAGAAAATGTACGTGAACCTCATAAAAAGTGCATCTTCGATATAAGATTCCTATAAAAATATAATAAAGTGCAAGTTGTTCAGTTGACAACATAATAAAGGTGGCAACTTGACAGGTTTGTTGCAAAGGTAGTTCTTAAGTTATTTCAGTTGAAAGCTCCGTTTTTAGGGATTTTCTGATGTTTGTTTTTACTTGATTTAAAAAAGTTTGTATCTGGAAAACATAGATTACTTAGAGCATAAATATTTTGATAGATTATAACAATATACACTTGTACTATATTATCTGATAAAAACAAGTAAGACTTTGACTTTTCAACATAACCCACAGTAATATTACGATGTAAGAAATAGTGCGATGTTTCCATATGTGGAACGTTTTTAAGGTGATGTATGAATCCAGGGTTATTTTCGTAAATTTTACTATTTATGTTACTAATCTTAAAGGTAGGAACCTCGAGTAACCACACTTCTTTTCAGCCTATTTTCAACGAAACTATTAAGTACAAACTCAAATAAAACATTTTATCAAATAACTGATATGAACATTCACAATTCAAATCAAAATATCTCGCGTACGAGCCCAGCATGGCCAGATGGTTAAGGCACTCGACTAGTCATGTAAGGGTCGTGGATTCGAATTCCCGTCACACCAAACATGATCGCCCTTTCAACCGTGGGGGCGTTATAATGTGGCTGTGAATCCCACTATTCGTTGGTAAAAGAGTAGCCCAAGAATTAGCGTGGTGTGGTGATGACTAGCTGCCTTCCCTCTAGTCTTACACTGCTAAATTAGGAACGGCTAGTGCAGATAGCCCTCGTGTAGCTTTGCGCGAAATTCAAACAAACAGAACATCTCACCCTGACCTATTATTTGTGAAGGTACTAATTCATTGTCTCTTTTCACTCTGAACATAGAACTGCTCGAAACCGAGGCTCTCACGTGCCACAGTTATTTAATTTTTGGCGTGTGTTTCTTCGAATGTAGTAAAACAGCATTGTTTGAAGGAGTTGGTTTTGAATTTCGCGCAAAATTATACCAGGACTATTTGTGCTAGCCGTCCCTAATTTAGCAGTGTAAGACTAGAAGGAAGGCAGCTAGTCATCATCACCTGCCTCCACCTTTTGGGCTACTCTTTTACCAACCAATTTTGGGATTGACCACCACATTATAACGCTCTCACGGCTGAAAGGGCGACCATGTTTGATGCGACGGGGATTCGAACCCGCGATCCTCAGATTAGACATACAAAGCGAAACAGAGAGCTACACATGAAGAGAGAGAAACACGAACTGATCGAGTTAAAAAGAGAGGGACAGACAGAGAAAGATATACATATAGATAAATAGATAGATATAGATATATAAATGAAGAGAAAGAAAACACATTAGATAGAGCTAAGAGGGACAGACGGACATAAAATCACACACACACACACATATATATATATAGTATAAAGAGAGATATAAATATAGACAGTTAGTTACCAGAGTATAACCACTAATAACTTGCTGTAATTCATAGGAAACAATACATCAGTTTGATCTTATGTATAGAATAGACTTACAACAAACAGTTTTTATATATCGTCCAGCAGTAAATAAGATTCCAGCAAAGTTTATTAAAACACACTCACAATATCTAAATTACACTATAATGTTTTAATATTGTGCTTTATTAAAATAGGCTTAACATATACACGTTTCACCATAACGTTTCTGTACTTATTAAAACAAACTTAACATCTTAAGCCTATTTACGTTAGCTCCTAAGCCTATTTTTCCAACACTTTCCAGAGTCTCACCGGTCAGTTTATATTTACTTTTATTAGGAAGAGTATATATGTAGCCGTTGTGTCCCAGCCAATAAGTGACCCTTTGAAAAGAAAATAGATTACGACTTGCTAGTGGGTTGTTTGGGAGCCAACGTTTTAAAATATGTAAGTTACATTACAGTGTTTCAATTGTTTAGCACAGTTTTATTGAAACGTGCCTAAATGTTTGATGCGACTTGTAATCAAAGAGACATAATTTAAAACAAGCTCATGATTCCGTATCCTCATTGGTTAATGGTAAATGTAAATACTTTGAACGCCAAAATTTGGGTTTCATATTACCTTGATAGATAGAGCTCATAAGAATAACTTATACCTTTAATTTCCATCGAAACTCTTCGCAGTCGTTCAAAAAAAAAAAAAAAACTGACATTTTAATGTAATATTTTGATAAATATGAAAAACATGTATGTTGTACAACGTATTTTTAATGCCATAAATTTGCAGGTATTTATACGTGTGTGTCTATATTGTATAACATACTTAATTAGAAGAGTATGTAATAATAGTACTCGAACAACACTGCATTCACCATTAAAATTCTGGTTACAACGTGATAAACAACAATGTATAAAAACATTTATATATTGTCTGACTTGTTTTAATATATTTCTTTAAAACGGGTGGACTGTAAGCTGTTTGTTTATTGTTGAAATTTATCGCCAACAAATCACAGACACCTGCTGTGAAGAATGTGGCTCATTCGTGTATAAAACCTGGCATATCATATCAATTGTAAATGAAGCGTTTAGTTTAATACAATGCTCTTCAGGCTGTCTAGAATACATCACACAAATACATAACTTTACATGTTTATACATGATGTATACTATTTGTGATATTTCGGAAATAGAATTGATGTATAACACATTTTTATAACGATAAATTTGCAGGCCTAAATATATATGTATGCTCTATAACGTATCTCAATATCGTAATTATTTAGGTATGTATAAATACATATGTGGTGTGTTTTATACCATTTTTATATCATAGTTTCTCAGTAATACATATGATGTCAAACATATTTTAATATCCATGACTTTGTAGGCCTAAATTACTTACCACTCTAAAAATCGAATTTCGGTACCCGTAGTGGACAGAGCACAGATAGCGTGTTTAAAAGCTATGTGCTTAACTTCACATACAACAACAACTATAACAACAGTTTTGCAGGTCTTTATACGATATACGACATATTTTAATATAACACTTTCAAAGGTACATACGTATGCATATACGTTGTATTTAATACTTTCAATATCACAGTTTTGCAGGTATACATAGATGTAAAAACTGAGCCATAAATGATTTATAACATGCTTCTTTCCCAGGGTTTCAACATTTTTTATTCATTTTGTGTTTTGATGACACAATGCAAACTGTGTAAATGTGTACTTAACGTTAAGATACTATGCGGAAAAGTCTTTTAACAATAGTTTCAAAGAATGTTGAAAGAATTTCACAAAAACAAAGTGCAATCGATGGTGCAGTGCAGGCTGATCGTTTTCTGATCACAAGCGAAAACGTTTTTCGCTGTATGGAAACCATATGTTTCCTCTGTGAATATGACAATATTTCGAAGGGAAATAAAAAGGATTACTGATATTGTCTCCAGAGTTTCATTTCAAAATGCTCTAACGCGTGGGTACTTTTTAAAATATACTGACCTTATCTCCAGAGTTTCATTTCAAAATGCTCTAACGCGTGGGTACTTTTTAAAATATACTGACCTTATCTCCAGAGTTTCATTTCAAAATGCTCTAACGCGTGGGTACTTTTTAAAATATACTGACCTTATCTCCAGAGTTTCATTTCAAAATGCTCTAACGCGCGGGTACTTTTTAAAATATACTGATCCTTTCTCCAGAGTTTCATTTCAAAATGTTCTAACGCGTGGGTACTTTTTAAAATATACTGACCTTATCTCCAGAGTTTCATTTCAAAATGCTCTAACGCGCGGGTACTTTTTAAAATATACTGATCCTTTCTCCAGAGTTTCATTTCAAAATGCTCTAACGCGTGGGTACTTTTTAAAATATACTGATCTTGTCTCCAGAGTTTCACTTCAAAATGTTCTAACGCATAGGTACTTTTTAAAATATACTGATCTTGACTCCAGAGTTACATTTCAAAATGCTCAAACGCACGGGTACTTTTTAAAATATACTGATCTTGTCTCCAGAGTTTCATTTCAAAATGCTCTAACACGTGGGTACTTTTTAAAATATCTTTTCTTTCGAATGCTGTTTGAGTTTTCTTAGTGAGATCTTTTTAATATATTTTGGTTTATATTTTGTACAGAGTATGTTATTGTAGCGCAACCTATGCTTTATATCATGTAGAGAATACGTTATTGCAACCTAATCTGTGTTTTGTACATGTATGTTGTATAGAATACGTTATTACGACCAAACCAAAGACTTATATTATGTATAGAATACACTATTACAACCCAATCCGTGGCTTATATTATGTATAGAATATCCTACTATTACCCAACCTGTGATTTATATGATGTATACAATATGTTATTACACCCCAATCTGTGATTTATATTACGTATGGAATACATTATTATACCTTAATCTGTGATTTATATTACGTATGGAATACATTATTACACCCCAATCTGTGATTTATATTACGTATGGAATACATTATTATACCTCAAACTGTGATTTATATTATGTATATAATACGTTATTACGACATAAATTGCGCTTCCTAGCGGATTTTAGGAGTATTAAAATTAATATATATGTATACGAAATATAACACTTCATAGAATATTCATTAGGTAAATCAGAAAATTTAGAACACCACAAGACATTTTACAGGAACTAAAATAATCTTCTAAATGGACCATACATGATAATATACTTTATATTACAATATTGTTAGAAACTTGTGTAAGATATCAGTGCTCTATTAACCCCCATTAGGCATAAGCTTTTAAACTAGTCACAGAGGAACAGCGGCACCTCTGGACGCAATCCGCTCATTAGCAGCAGATGGAACGTGCTTGAAAGAAATCTCCACAATATTTTTATAGTGATTTGTTGCAAAATGTGTGCGTCATAAATATTCATGAAGAGAATTATAAATTAGCTGTAAGCTCGCGAGTTCACTATATCATTTGAAGAAGCAATCTGAGGGTGAAAAAGTTGCTCCGAGGGAAATCATCTCTGATATGCCATAACCTAGTTTCAATATACAGGGACTGCATATAACAGGAATATACGTTAGGGAAGAAGCCCTTTGCAAGTAATTCCTTTATCACAGGGAATTTCTTAAACTTGCTTCGTGTTATTGTTTTAGCCTCAATACAGCGGTTCATATGATAACTTTAGTTTTTGTTATTGGTTTTATCAAAGTACAAACGTTTATCTCATAGCTCCGTCATCTCTGAACTGATTTTAAGCCTAATTACAGTTTTGGACTCAGAAGGAAAAAAATACCCTTTCAATTAATGTATTTGACCACGCCCAAGGTCTCATATATTATGTTACTCTAATTCTACTAAAAATAATTTCAATTTGAGGGTATAATGGCAGAGATCCTGATAAGTAATAAATCTGAATCGGGTACACGTGCGTTCCACGTTTGGTATTGTGGTTCACAAAATAATAGTTGGTTGGTAAAGTGGGAAAAGTTTCATAGATTTGTTTACTTTAATCCTGCCTATAATAATTCCAATTGCCGTGGCTGTTAAGGGCTCCCTCTTGTTTCTGATATTTTTACTGTTATATAATTCATTCCTCACTATATTTTTATGGATTTTTTTTCTTAGAAATCGATATTCGAAGTTAAAGATAGGCATATAATCACGTTTGTGTCTAACAAGAATAGACATTGGCATAACTTCTGCAAAAACTTAGAAAAAACCAAGAAAAATCCAAAAGAATTCTGGAAAAAATTCAAGAGTATTGCGTCAGACAAAAACACAAATCACATGTTACAACACATCACACACAACAATAAAATCGCAAGGACGGACGAAGAGAAAGCTGACTTATTAGCTGACTATTACAAATCCGCTTTTAGCGATTTAAACTCAGTAGATTTCGACACACAACACCAACACCATGTCAACAACTACATAAATGCAAACCAAGCTTCATTCTCACCAGGATTTCCCGGGTGACACTAGAAGCATACTCAAATTCAATCAATAGAAAAATAACCATAACCGAACTAAAGATTAATATCAAAACTTGAAGAACACTTCCCCGGACATGACCAAATACCAAATATTATTCTCAAAAAAAGTTCCACTCTCTTACTACAACACCTCACAAACATCATGAACATTTCATTAGCGACAGGGTATTACCTGACACGTGGAAAAAACCATCATAACAACGATCCCCAAGAAACAAACTAACAGAACAAATCCAGATAATTTCCGCCCCATCAGTCTGTTAAGCTGCCTTGGCAAACTGATGGAGAGAATTATCTCCAACCGTCTCCTCCATTTTGCGAATCAAACAACATCCTTCCAGAATCTCAAAATGCCTCCAGAAAAAATAGACAAACAACAGATCACCTCACACGACTCACCGAATCAATATACAAAGCTTACAACAACAATCAAGTAACCATCGGGGTATTCCTAGATGTCAAAAGCATTCGACAGCGTTTGGCATAATGCCATCATATACAAACTAAACCACCTACAAATAAATCCTACGATAGTCAAATGGATTTCAAATTTTTTTAACCAATAGAACAGCACAAGTAAAGTCAATAAAACCATATCCAAATTATTTAATATAACGGCAGGAGTGCCCCAAGGATCAGTCCTCTCTCCACTTCTTTACATAATTTTCGTCAGTGACATACCTTTTCCAAATCTAACATACACACACAATTCACAATACGCAGACGACATCGCAATCTGGAGCACCTCCAGAAACCCAGTAATGGCCATGTCTCGCGTACAAGAATCACTAAACAACGTCTCAACATGGAGCAACAAGTGGAGGGTCGTGTTAAATCCGACAAAAACACAAGCAATCACCTTCTATAGAAAACTAAAGAAGCAAAGGAAAAATCTAGAAAAATAAATCTATCACTTGGAAACACAACCATTAACATGAGCAAAACATCACATTCCTTGGCGTCACTTTCGACACAAAACTAACATGGAAAAACACATAAACAATATACACTCATCAATAAGAAAAAGGATTTCATATCTAAAGACTATAACTGGTAAACAATCAAAATGCCCACCGAACACCATTATACAAATATACAGGCTTACATCCGTCCACTAATAGAGTACGGATGTCAAGTAACATACAACATGTCAAACAACACACTCCAAAATCCAAGTGCAACAAAACAAAATATTAAAATCCGCATTCAGTTTACCATCCTTTACACCAACAAATTATCTACACCAAATTAGTAATTTACCAACTATAAGAGATAGAATAACAGAACTTTCTATGAAATATTATCGAAAAGCAGAAAACAGAAACAAACTAACGGCATCACTACACAAATTATCAAGTGCACCAACAAAATACATATCACCTTACAACATATTTCAAGAATCACAATCCAATCAACAAAGAGTTTAAATACATAAAAACTATGTTATTAACATGAATTCCTTTTTTTTCAGGTACAGGGCACACGACAGGCAAAACTTTCGGCGCCTGTCGTGTGAAAGTGGGTTTTCTCGGGGTACTCCCGTTTCCCCCCACATCAAATTCTTCAGGCATTGGATTTCTAGATCCCAGCCCAGGCAACCTTTTTGCCAGACCCAGAATCGGGCCGTTTGATTTGATCTGAACTTGAATGAATTACATTCATGTTCACATCTACCCAACTTTTTCTTTTCGAGACAGGTCCCGACCTTTCCTTCTTTCCACTGCTACCTTTGCCTCCACCCAAAAGACCATTTAGTGAGACATTCCCCACCCAAAAAGTCAAGAATAATAACGATAATTAATTTATTAAAATAATAATAATAAAAAAACCCACCACTTAATCCTAATAACAATCCACGAAAGGGGACGAAGAGGAACTACAAAGTTCCTGAACACCCCAGTTGGAGAGAGAACTCTTCGGATTTCTCTCTCTCTAAACTGAACCCCTGCCACGTTAGTTTAGTTTAGTTTACAAGAATAGTTGGGGTTTTTTCGCCCTTCAGTGGCACAGCGGCATGTCTGTGGAGTTACAATGCTAGAAACCGGGTTTCGGTACTCGCGTTGTGCAGAGTACAAATAGCCCATTGTGTAGTTTTGTGCTTAAGTAACCTTTGTTTTGTTTCTTTTAACTTCGCAAAAAGCTAAACGAGGACTATCTGCGCTAGTGGTCCTTAATTTAACAGTGAAAGACCAGAGGAAAGGCAGCTAGTCATCACCACTCAGCGTCAACTCTTGGACTATTCTTTTACCAACGAATAGTGGGATTGACCATCATATTATAACGCCCTTACGGCTGAAAGAGCTATCATGTTTGGTGTAACGAGGATTCAAACCCGCAACCCTCGGATTACGAGTCGAGCGCCTTAACCACCTGGCCATGCTGGGCCTCCCACCTTGACGAAACGTGTGACAAAAAATGACTTACGTAGTTTGACTGTTTTATTTTGTAATTAAACAATGAGGTCCATAATGGGCTATCTGTGCTCTACCCATCACTTGTTTCGAAACCCGATTTCTAGCGTGGTAAGTCCAAATAGACTCATACCCTTTTTGCAGAATTGAGCGGATATGATTAAAAAAAACCAACGTTAATGGGTTGTAAGTTCATTCTTTTAAAATCCCACTATTCGACATTATAACTTCTTCTGCTTCTAAGTAAAACTTATATAACATTTGATTTCTTTTCTCTGGCTTTATAATATTGATAAGAGTCAAAAAGATTAATATACATTCCTTTAAGATAATTGCTTCAGTCGTTAATTGCATGAAACGTTTACGTTGGACTTCGGTTTTCCTCGGAACATTTCGATTATCTTTTCTCCCGTTGGAAAATGATTACTGGAGCGAATAGTACGCATGCTTCATGGCATTAAAATTAAGCTTTTCCTTGGAAACTTTATATGGATTCCATCTTTTAATATCGAACATAAATTTCGATAAGCGTACTTACGTAGTTTATCGGTGGTCTTAATGCGTATCCTTAATCACATTTCTAATTTTACTTTTACATAAATTCAGTTAAAACGAATGTTATTCGGGAAGGTTTTTTTATTATAACATTTTTATATATTTTTTCATATTACTTCCGTTTTTATTTCCCCCGAAATGATTTTGGTTTGGTTTGAAATTCGCGCAAAGCTACACGAGGGCTATCTGCGCTAGCAGTCCCTAACTTTAGCAGTGTAAGACTAGAGGAAAGGCAGCTAGTCATCACCATCCACCACCAACTCTTGGACTATTCTTTTATCAACGAATAGTGGGATTGACTGTCACATTATAACGCCCCCACGACTGAAAGGGCGAGCATGTTAGGTATGACGGAGATTCGAACCTCGGATTACGAGTCGAGTGCTTTAATCACCTGGCCATGCCGGGGCCTTCCCCGAAATGATAAAACTAATAATATTCATGATCAGCTACTTTCTTCCCAGAATATTCTCCATTTATTTGAGAGTTTCACAGCAGTTATAAAATACTGTGTTTGAGAAATAACCCAACGATAGAGAGTTGATTGTCGCTTAGTTTCACTTTAAAAACTCTAAAAAAATAGGTTTTTGAACTCAAAATCCAAGTATTTAATATCATTAACGATAGGTCCGCAGATTTCGATACCTGGTGGTTGTTAGAGCACAGATGGCCCATCGTATAGATTTGTACTTAAACGATAAATAGAAACAAATTAGAATGATAATTCACAAACTATTTGCTGTTACACTGTATTCTTTAGTATTATATTTTGTGTTACACTGTATTCTTTAGTATTATATTTTGTGTTACACTGTATTCTTTAGTATTATATTTTGTGGATGCGTTTTGTCACACTGTATTCTATGGTGCAGTGTTTAATGGGCGTATTCCATGATACTGTATTTTGCGAATGTTTTCCGTGGCACTGCATTCTATAGTACGTTATTTTGTGTTACGTGTTCTATGATACTGTATTCTGTTCAACTGTATTTTGTGTTACGTGTTCTATGATGCTGTATTCTGTTCAACTGTATTTTGTGTTACGTGTTCTATGATGCTGTATTCTGTTCAACTGTATTTTGTGTTACGTGTTCTATGATGCTGTATTCTGTTCAACTGTATTTTGTGTTACGTGTTCTATGATACTGTACTGTATTTTGTGTTACGTGTTCTATGATGGTGTATTCTGTTCAACTGTATTTTGTGTTACGTGTTCTATGATGCTGTATTCTGTTCAACTGTATTTTGTGTTACGTGTTCTATGATACTGTACTGTATTTTGTGTTACGTGTTCTATGATGGTGTATTCTGTTCAACTGTATTTTGTGTTACGTGTTCTATGATACTGTATTCTGTTCAACTGTATTTTGTGTTACGTGTTCTATGATACTGTATTCTGTTCAACTGTATTTTGTGTTACGTGTTCTATGATACTATATTCTGTTCTACTGTATTTTGTGTTACGTGTTCTATGATGCTGTATTCTGTTCAACTGTATTTTGTGTTACGTGTTCTATGATACTATATTCTGTTCTACTGTATTTTGTGTTACGTGTTCTATGATGCTGTATTCTGTTCTACTGTATTTTGTGGATGTGTTCTATGATGCTGTAATTTGTAGTATCATATTTTTGGATATATTCTGTAGCACTGTATACATTAATGCTGTATTTTGTGGAGATATCCCGTTTTATTCTTCACTGTAAGGCGCATACCATTCCTGCTAAGCCACATAACGCTAGGATTCGTCATATCTGATCTTAATTCAAGAACAAAAGCACGCGATCATATAATTTCTCAGCTACGCCTGATAAAGCAAGACGTTCGAAGAAGCCACAAAAACTGTCGACAAGAATGTTTAGCTGCAATGTGAGGACATCGATACGTTCCTTCCATAGAAAACTTCGAAGTTCATATTGTGGCTACACACTCACGTTTACCGTTGTGAAATACGCATCGCTGTCGCCTTTTAATAGTTCTTGCAAATAAACAGCTATCCAGTCTTCCGAATCTTCCAAATGTTATTTGCTTCACTGTAGCCCCAGTGGACCACGCGATACAAACAACACAGATGACAATATTTCCCTAGAGCAAAGGAAGCTTTGCGCTCATTTTGACTTTGACTAGGGAAGGGTGTAACACCGTTTTCATCTAATATTGTAGAGGTAACATTATGATACTCTACTTTGTCACCGTATTTGTTCTTAGCGATACGTGCATCTGTCTCGTGACGAACACGACGATACGAAGAACGAATATTCTCGTCCCCGTACACTTGATAATTATCCGAGTAACGTTATCTCAGAAAATTTAATTTCTATGTTAATGTTACTACCTACATAACGTTTAGAATTAGATGCGTAATAATAAAGGATTTAGCCAAACATAAAGACTTCTAAGCGTTATTAATAAATAATTTAAATATTTAATTTGTAGCTAAAATGGAAGCCTATTTGTTTTTGAACTTCGCGCAAAGCTACTAGAGGGCTATCTGCGCTAGCGGTCCCTAATTTAGCAGTGTAAGACTAGAGGGAAGGCAACTAGTTATCACCATCCACCGCCAACTCTTGGGCTACTCTTTTACCAACGAATAATAGGATTGACCGTGACATTATAACGCCTCCACGGCTGAAATCCCGCGATCCTCCGATTACGAGTCGAACGCCTTAACACACTTGGCCATGCCAGGCCTGAAATGAAAGTCAGTCATTGTTTACATATAATTTGGTTGCAACAATTTTATAATAAGGACTCACACGTTTTCCTTGTTCATACATTTTTAAATTTAACACGTTGGATAAAAATAAGAATGATTATTTAATTGTTGTTTGTTTGTTTGTTTTTTACATTCGCTCAAAACGCTTTGACGGGCATCTACCCTAGACGGCTCTAATGTACCAGTAGAGGGAAGGTAGATAGTGAACACTACCCGCTTTCAAATCTACAGTTAGTCCTTTACCAACGAACAAAGGGATCGAATGTAACATTATAACGACCCAACGATAAACAGTGAGAATTTCGGTGGCAGGGATTCGAAAGAGCAGATTGTGGTTTGATTGGTCTTAACAAATCTAAGTCAGAGTATTTGTGGTTAAACAAACACGAAAGAGTACAAATTATTGCTCAAGTTCAGATTCGACGTTTTCACAGGATTATCCACCTTTGTTAAAAGCGGCTTTTAGAATATTTTATTTAGGATTAATACGTTTCGGATTTGAAGCTAGTTAAAGGAGACTTTATTTAAAACAAAACTTGTTTGTTGTTTAAAGCCGGAAATGATTTTGTATGAGAAAGCGTAGATTAAGTAGCTGGTAAAATAAACTGTATATGAACATATTTTGGTTTACATGCCATCTGCCGCCGTCCCTAGTTTTAAGACATTGATTTCAGGAAAGACGTTGAATCAGCAACGTAGTTTTAGCTACCACTAAATGAATGTTCTTATAACGCACCCGCAGTGAAAATTGAGAGAGAAACAAAATGGGAACGTTGCACAGAATCGAATCCGGTTTGCTATCTTCAAAACCCAGAGCGCGACCCCAGAGCCATCTACCGTCGTATATAAGAAAGAAGGAACTAATTAAGTCATCATTAAAGGATTTTTTTGTGTGAAGATTTTTATTCGTAAATCAACAACGTCTTAAGCACGATAAGAACTATTTTCTTAGAAGCGTTGCCTTTTAAGTCTATTGACTGCTAATTCGCTCTACAACGAGTGTACTGTATGTGGTATACGGTTCGAAAAAAAATATTGTGGTATTTAAATAACTTTAAAGCAGCCACAATTAAAGGGTGACAACAGCACAGCTTGGAAACCGCTTCTTACATACAAACTAGAAACGTCTATTGGCCAATGTACAAATTTATAATAAATGTTATATATTTTTTTTTTATATCGTTGCATTTTACATCCTTCGCAATGGGTATCTGGGTTATTTTCCACGTGAAACTGTAACGTTTCTTTCAACGCTGTTGACTATACGTGTAACTTTGATTGTTTAGAGATATTGTAAACATGGATGTTACAATATTAAAATTTGTGCTTCAGAAATCATACATCGACGATTAAAGTCATTGTTAGGCCCGGTATGGCCACGTGGGTTAAGGCGTTCGACTCGTAATCTGAGGGTCGCGGGTTCGAATCCCCGTCACACCAAACATGCTTGCCCTTTCAGCCATAGAGACGTTCTAACGTTACTGTTGGCAGAAGAGTTAGCAGTGGGTAATGTTCATTAGTTGTACTACCTCTGGTTAGCCCTTTAATAGTTTTGGGAGAAATTCAAAACAAAACATTACGATTCATTGTGGTTAGCGTAATCACGATGGAGCAAACTGGACTCGTGTGTGTGTTGTAAAAAACCGAGCCACATCGAACTTCCTACTGCGTCCATCGAGGGAAGTCGGACGCATTGGAAATACGAAACTTTCCACTCTGTCACCGGGGAACCCCTATCTGTAGAAAGATAACTACTGATAAACGTTATTACAAAAATAACAAAGTAATACGGGGGCAAGAAAGTACTAGCCAGGGGCTTTGTCGGAATTATTTATCGTTTTAATGAGATGACAAGCAATCCCTTCTCATGCGTATCCAACAAACGCACGCACACACATAATATTAAAAGTCGAACTGCTTCTCTGGAATCCCTTAGTAATCCCCATTAACCTCCAGATTCTGATTACACCGCTGAAATTTAAATACGCTAGTACGTATAAATTATCAAAGTTTCCTTTGTGGCATCTATAGCATCATTACCGTGGTTGTTCTGATTAGCATTTAAAGACCTAATTTATCCCATACTTGGAACATGTGATGAGAACAGCATATTTGCATGTGGAATGAAAGTATTTTCTCTGTTTGATTAGAAACACTTTATACCATGTTGTTTAATTATCTTCCATTTTTCCACTATACATTCTTGTAAATACCAAATCTGGCTGATTAATGATAACGTATTAAGCGCCTTCTGTAGTAAACTACTTTCATGTCGCTCGTGCCGACCGCAGACAGGTAACGAACGTTCCCATAATACATATTTACGTAGGCACGTACACGCGGAACTTGCATTGTCTTCAATTCGAACAAAACGAAACGGACGTACGTTCAACCTGACTAGTTGCAATACACACACACACACACACAGGGCCTGGCATGGCCTAGCGCGTTAAGGCGTGCGCTTCGCAATCCGAGGGTCGCGGGTTCGCGCCCGAGTCGCGCCAAACATGCTCGCCCTCCCAGTCGTGGGGGCGTTATAATGTCACGGTCAATCCCACTATTCGTTGGTAAAAGAGTAGCCCAAGAGTTGGCTGTGGGTGGTGATGACTAGCTGCCTTCCCTGTAGTCTTACACTGCTAAATTAGGGACGGCTAGCACAGATAGCCCTCGAGCAGCTTTGTGCGAAATTCCAAAACAAAACAAAACAAACACACACACTATTCTTAGAAACTAAGTAGACCTAAGAATTATAACACTAGTCCTTCGTACTATTTTTTATTTCTGTATTCTATAACACTAACTTCCTCGTTAAAGCATTATGCACGCAACATCTTATGGCATTTCAAGCACAGTGTGTTCTCTCAAACTAACTATATGTCTTTTTTTTTTTTTTCCTTTGACAATCGAAGGTCGGATTACTTTTGAAAAAAAAAATCAAATGTAAGTTGTTTGCTTATAATAAATTAACTCGTAGCTTTGCGCCTGATACACAATAACAAATGGCGGAAGGGAATTTCAACACCTCAAGTCTAATGCATCTTCATTGGTGATAAATATGAGATTTTATAACTTTCTACCCATAATGCTTTACTCGCACGTTTCAGCATCTTCTGACAGGGAACGATTAGATACAATACAAGCATCTTGAGTCCAGTCACTCGTGGTGAAACCCATAATGTACTCGTACGATCTCTGATTATTTTTACAGCATTTATAAACATGATTAAACGAATTAAAGGTATAACAAAGACACACGTTATTTCGCTGTGTCCACTGAAAAGAATCGAACATCTGATTTTAGTGTTGTAAGACTTATCACTGAGGAAACAATCTTGTTTGACTGCCCCCCACTCCATAAGTACAACAGTTGATCAAGACAGAGGACGCACAATAAATAATGATCATTCTTTAGCAAGACGTGTGACTAGTTAATGATAGAAACAGTAAATGTTATTAATACAATATTATGTAGTACAACCACACATGTTGATCATAAGTAGATATTGTATCGAAAACGCCAAATCGAATACGAGGGCTACCCGGTGGCACAGCGGTATGTCTGCGGATTCACACCGTTAAAAAACTGGGATTCGATACCTATGGTGGGCAAAGCACAGCTAGCTCGTTATGTAGCTTTGTGCTTAATTCTACACCAACAAATACGATGTCTGACTGATTATGTAGACATCCAAACTTTTATATATTGTTATCATTATATGCTTTCTGAATAAATACCTAAAACACAGAACACGATCTATTAATGCGCTACAAGTATAAGACTACCACGGGTAGGGCTTAATGGATCGAGGAACAAATAGAAATGTTTTCACGTTCTCTCGCTCGGTTGAGTGGAAACTATGCTAAGTACATTTATTTTTCCCCGTAGGAACACAAATAGCCAGGTTGGAGAAGTTGATTCGAGGGAAGGAAGCGCCATCTACTTTACGTTTTTTCTTGTTGCTTTTTTCACATTTAACCACAGCTAATTATGCATTATAATATATAATTATGACACTAAATTTATTGTTTCTGATATAAGTGTGAACGCTTCTTAAACAAGAACCTGCTACAATTGTTTGCTCACCCGATTTACCAGTTTTACGCTAATATGATTTTATGCAGACTTCATTTAAACATGCTCGCCCTTTCAGCCGTGGGGGCGTTATAATGTGACGGTCAATCTCACTATTCGTTGGTAAAAGAGTAGTCCAAGAGTTGGCGGGTGGGTGGTGATGACTAGTTGCCTTACCTCTAGTGTTACACTGCTGAATTAGGGACGGCTAGCGCAGATAGCCCTCGTGTAGCTTAATTTAATCTATATACCCAGTTGTTTTCATATTTTTATTTTTTAAACTTTTTTCATAACAAAAGGAAAACGAAAACACACACTTGTTTGTTTAATATAAATGGGTGTTTATCTGCTATGTAGCTTGTTAATTTATTCTTCTTGGTAGTTAACAACGTGAAACACATTTTACGAAATCAATATGGTTGGAAATTCGTGCAAAGTTACACGAGAGCTATCTGCGGTAGCCGTCCCTAATTTAGCAGTGTAAAACTAGAGGGTAAGCAGCTAGTCATCACTACCACTCACCGCCAACTCTTGGGCTATTCTTTACCAACGAATAGTGAGAATGACCGTCACATTATAACGATCCCACGGCTGAAAGTGTGAGCGTGTTTGGTGTGACGGAGATTTGAACTCGCAACCCTAAGATTACGAGTCGAGTGCCTTAACCACCTGGCCATGCCGGATCTAAATCAATATGAACTTAAGGTTTTTAATATATTTTTCTTACTAGAAGACCCAATTCGAGTTTTTCCTTTTAGCGTATTCAGGGTGTTGTTTACTTATACATGATTTAATGTAACGTCCAAGTTTTAAAAAAAAATATATTTTTAAGCAGAGAGAGATTTTAATATGATAGCGTTTTCTTTGACAAAAACTAATCGTCTCATAGAACTAAGAATGAAGCTTATGCGTTATATTCCTAAATAAAGTGCCTTGAAGCTAAATAAAATCGTATTAATATCATAGTAGAACATATATATAGATAAAATCAAAGAGCATATCCACAATTATTTTGTTTTTTTTTATCAATAAACTCTTCAATGTTCTATGAAACGCCAAACAGTGCAAAATTTTCATAGCGAAATACGTTATTGTTATAGCTTGGGAGTGTTAAATGCCAAGTGACAAACTTACGGTAAGTCTACGGATTTACAACGCTGAAATCAGGAGTTCGATTCCCCTCGGAAGACTCAGCAGATAGCCCGAAATGGCTTTGCTAAATGAAAACACACACACACGCTAAAGTTATAATCAAAGTAGAAATCACAAGAAGATAAAAAAAAAAATGTAGGATATGTTCGCGTTTCTTGGGTCTCTCACATGTAAAAAAACAAAAACTGAATAATATTGGTTTGAAACAAGACAGCAGTGCGATAGTTTCGCATGACTGAAATCCATGACAAGTGAAAGTTTTATATGAAATACTTTCAACTCTTCGTTACGAAACAACGTAAAATGCATATTTTTTCTTTATGTTCATTGGCCTCAAGAATTTGTCTAGCAGTGTATATGGAATTTATTATATTTTAGCTAACGTTTCTTATTTCCACTATCGACTGAATAAACTAAAAAAGCTAAGTTATCTTTAGTCTCAAGTCTATAACACCTTCAAGTGGTTTCTATTTCAATTAAGTAAAGTTAGAAAATTCTAAAAGGATGGTTTCACATTAACAAGTTTTATTGCTTTTAAAAGTTTTATTAGATTGGAGTTAATACCAAAGTTGTTCAATGATATATAGGTTTTTACTAGTCTGTTCGTTTGTTTTGAATTTCGCACGAGGGCTATCTGTGCTAGCCGTCCCTAATTTAGCAGTGTAAGACTAGAGGGAAGCCAGCTAGTCATCACCACCCACCGCCAACTCTTGGGTTACTCTTTTACCAACGAATAGTGGAATTGACCGCAACATCATAATGGCCCCACGGCTGAAAGGGCGAGCATGTTTGGCGCGACATGGATGCGAACCCGCGACCCTCAGATTACTAGTCAAAACACTATTCTTTTGTTTGTTTGAATTTCGTGCTGAACTATACGGCACTGTCTGCTTTAGCCGTCCCTAACTTAGTAGTGATAGACTAAAAGGAAGGCTGCTGTCAACACCACCCACCGCCAACTCTTAGATTATTCTTTCACCAGCCAATAGCGAGTTTGAACGTCACATCACGACTGAATGGGCGAACATATTCGTTAACCGAGGTTCGAGCCCGTTAATCACCAAACCATGCTAAGCCATTTCGAAGTGGAATATTAACTGAATATTTGTTATTACTTCATGATTTTACGCCAGGGGTCATCCGTTATAATTGAATGATATTTTTATTTTTTTTTTCGTTCGTTTATTAATAAGCAAAAAGCTACACACAATGGGCTATCTGTATTATGTCCAACGCGTTTACAAAGGCCCAATTCCTGTGTCCTAAGACATATCGCTGAACCTCTGGTGGACGCACAAGTTTCTTCACATTCAGATAATAATAATTAATAATCCTCTGAAATAAGTAAACGGTGTCCAACTACGGCAGCTCACACGTTCTATAAATTGAAGATAAAACTATATTATTTTCTATTGATTTCGTTTTGAATTTCGCGCAAAACTATACGAAGGCTATCTGCACTAGCCGATAGTAGTAGTAACGTAGTAGTGTGTGTAAGACTAGAGGGAAGGCAGCTAGTGATCACCACCCACCGCCAACTTTTGGGCTACTATTTTACCAACGAATAGTGCGATTGAGTGTTATGTTTTAACGCCCCCACGGCTGAAAGGGCAATAATGTTTGGTGTGATGGGGATTCGAACCCACGACATCCTATAGAATAGGTAGTAACAAACCAACCGAATTCTTAAAAATTTTGTTTGTTTGTAAGTAAGTACAAAGTTACACAATGGCACATCTGTGCAGGCCCGGCATGGCCAAGCGTGTTAAGGCGTGCGACTCGTAATGTGAGGGTCGCGGGTTCGCATCCCCGTCGCGCCAAACATGCTCGCCTTTTCAGCTGTGTGGGGCGTTATAATGTGAGGGTCAATCCCACTATTCGTTGGTAAAAGAGTAGTTTAAGAGTTGGCGGTAGGCGGTGATGACTAGCTGCCTTCCCTGTAGTCCTACACTGCTAAATTAGGAACGGCTAGCACAGATAGCCCTTAAGGAGCTTTCTTCCGAAATTCAGAACAAGTATTAACTAATCATTAGCCTCCTTCTTCTCCTGCGCCACCAATGTATAAGATTTACAATTAAATATTTCATTTTTAATGGTTCTTTTTAATTTATGTCTGATTAAAGTGGTGTCATAGCTGTAATTTTATTTTCCTAATAACGCTCTCCAAAGAAACACAAACCTAAACAACCTCTATGTACTGATGCCATAGAACCATAAATATATCATTATTGAAAGCAAACACGAGCTATGAACAAGACGTCTCGTCTTGTACAGAAAAAAACAGGTTGTTGCAAAGAAATAGTATTATATTACAGTATTAAAAGAAACAGCTAAACTTTATCTCTGTTTATGGCTATAAAAAACAGAAATATGAAGTGGCTTCTCTTTTTAACGAAATAAGTTTTTGTATTCTGGCGTGATCCAATAATATACCAATAAAATATATCTTTGTATTCTGAGAACATTGTCAGAATACAGAAATTTATTTTTTAGGTATATCATACTGCAATCCTCGGGATATATAAATGTATTTTAGTGCTATATAACACAGCATCAATAAGAAACACACACGTGTTTCCTTTTATACCTTGAAATCCTGATGCAAAATGTTTTCCTTCGATTATAATGGGATCATCATCAGGATATAAACAGGTGTTTTCTTGATTTGTTATTGGATCATCATCAGGATATAAACAGATGTTTTCTTGGTTTATAATGAGATCATCATTAGGATACAAACAGATGTTTTCTTGGTTTATAATGGGATCATCATTAGGATACAAACAGATGTTTTCTTGATTTATAATGGGATCATCATTAGGATACAAACAGATGTTTTCTTGGTTTGTTATTGGATCATCATCAGGATATAAACAGATGTTTTCTTGGTTTATAATGGGATCATCATCAGGATACAAACAGATGTTTTCTTGGTTTATAATGGGATCATCATTAGGATACAAACAGATGTTTTCTTGGTTTATAATGGGATCATCATTAGGATACAAACAGATGTTTTCTTGGTTTGTTATTGGATCGTCATCAGGATACAAACAGATGTTTTCTTGGTTTGTTATTGGATCATCATTAGGATACAAACAGATGTTTTCTTGGTTTGTTATTGGATCATCATCAGGATACAAACAGATGTTTTCTTGGTTTATAATGGGATCATCATCAGAATACAAACAGATGTTTTCTTGGTTTATAATGGGATCATCATTAGGATACAAACAGATGTTTTCTTGGTTTGTTATTGGATCATCATCAGGATACAAACAGATGTTTTCTTGGTTTATAATGGGATCATCATCAGGATACAAACAGATGTTTTCTTGGTTTATAATGGGATCATCATCAGGATACAAACAGATGTTTTCTTGGTTTATAATGGGATCATCATTAGGATACAAACAGATGTTTTCTTGGTTTATAATGGGATCATCATTAGGATACAAACAGATGTTTTCTTGGTTTGTTATTGGATCGTCATCAGGATACAAACAGATGTTTTCTTGGTTTGTTATTGGATCATCATTAGGATACAAACAGATGTTTTCTTGGTTTGTTATTGGATCATCATCAGGATACAAACAGATGTTTTCTTGGTTTATAATGGGATCATCATCAGGATACAAACAGATGTTTTCTTGGTTTATAATGGGATCATCATTAGGATACAAACAGATGTTTTCTTGGTTTATAATGGGATCATCATCAGAATACAAACAGATGTTTTCTTGGTTTATAATGGGATCATCATTAGGATACAAACAGATGTTTTCTTGGTTTGTTATTGGATCATCATCAGGATACAAACAGATGTTTTCTTGGTTTATAATGGGATCATCATCAGGATACAAACAGATGTTTTCTTGGTTTATAATGGGATCATCATTAGGATACAAACAGATGTTTTCTTGGTTTATAATGGGATCGTCATTAGGATACAAACAGATGTTTTCTTGATTTATAATGGGATCATCATCAGAATACAAACAGATGTTTTCTTGGTTTATAATGGGATCATCATTAAGATACAAACAGATGTTTTCTTGGTTTATAATGGGATCATCATTAGGATACAAACAGATGTTTTCTTGGTTTATAATGGGATCATCATTAGGATACAAACAGATGTTTTCTTGGTTTGTTATTGGATCATCATCAGGATACAAACAGATGTTTTCTTGGTTTATAATGGGATCATCATTAGGATACAAACAGATGTTTTCTTGGTTTATAATGGGATCATCATTAGGATACAAACAGATGTTTTCTTGGTTTATAATGGGATCATCATCAGAATACAAACAGATGTTTTCTTGGTTTATAATGGGATCATCATCAGGATACAAACAGATGTTTTCTTGGTTTATAATGGGATCATCATTAGGATACAAACAGATGTTTTCTTGGTTTATAATGGGATCATCATTAGGATACAAACAGATGTTTTCTTGGTTTGTCATGGGATCATCATCAGAATACAAACAGATGTTTTCTTGGTTTGTCATGGAATCATCATCAGGATATAAACAGATGTTTTCTTGATTTGTTATTGGATCATCATCGGGATATAAACAGATGTTTTCTTGATTTGTTATTGGATCATCATCAGGATATAAATAGGTGTTTTCTTGTTTTGTTCTTGGATAATCATCAGGATATAAACAGGTGTTTTCTTGTTTTATTATGGAATCATCATTAGGATACAAACAAGCTTTACTTGATGTATCATGTATTTTCTTGTTGTTTCATGAAATCAACATTATTATACAAAAGTGTATTTCTTTGTATACGGAAACAGAATGTTTTCAGAGATGACAGGTGAGCACATAAAATCATTTTATACTGTCCACTATTTGTAACAGTAGATCAGTCCTAAATTATAAACAGCTACCATGTAAGATCTTTTAAATTGTTCCAAGATGGTTTAGTTTGAAGGCTGGAGTCATCTAAAAATAACACTGTTCTTCTGGTTTGTGTCAGCTAAGACCAACTTTGTTAGTTTCCTCCAGAAAACATTGAGCTAAAATTCAAGTATAGTTTTATTAGCTCTGCTGAGTGATGTGTATAGGACAAATAAGAGTTGATGTAACTCAAAACGATAGTTCTAGACTGACCAACTGTTGTGAAAGTGAATTAGTTAAGAAAGCTTAACATGTTTCATATTTACAATAGTATCAATTGTTTCATAAGATCATATGACAAACAGCACTAACTGAATCTGGATAATGGAGAATATATCACAGTAATAGCAACTAATCCTTTAACTGGATGGGTTTAAGGCGTAGGACAACAACTTTTGAAAATGCTCATTACCAAGTCGAATAAGATGTACCACGATGTGTATAAGGCGTGGGACAAAAATATCGCAAGCATATGATAACTAGTCAAATAAGTTCCAGCGTTAATTAAACATCTGGTGTGATACATATGAGTAGGAGAAAAATTGTTACTAACGTAGTTAGTCGAATAAAGTGCAAGGTTAATTAAGTTGCGAGCGTGATGAATGTAATACCTGAGATAACACGCCATCTGGTGGAATATACTGTAAACTGTTTAAATATATTTAGAAAACAATACTTAGGCATTATATACATAAATATGTTGAGAAAGATGATAAAATAGTTAGACAAGACGTAAAACAAGATGAAGGTATATTTTAAACAGAAATTACGTCTTAACGGAATATGACTAAGTGTTTTACTGTTTAGGTTGAGCTCTAAAGGATGTGTAACTATCCTGACTGGTTGCCAAAATATGAGTAACCACGAATGTTGATTATCAAAACAGAAGTAACCATCAATGTTGAGAATAAAAACATGAGTAACCACCAATGATGCGTATCAAAACATGAGTAACCACCATTGTTGATCATGAAAATAAAAATAACCATGAACGTTGAGTATGAAAATATGAGTAACCATAAGTGTTAACCATGAAAATACGAGTAACCATGAACGTTGATAATAAAAGCATGAACCATTCTGAAAACAAATCTGGTTGTTTACTTTAACGTGTCGCTAAGTAACCTAAAATCAACCATTTGTAATAAAGTTTCTTGTTTGTCAGAAAAGGCCGTTTGTTCGTCAGAAGCTTTATTTTTCGTTGTGAAAAATATTAGGGAAGAAAACTCTAGAATCTGACTTTGAACATTGTTTTAGCTGAGACAAATGGTAAGTACTGAACGTGTTGATATATTTATTAGGGTTATTTATAGTTTTTCTATACCACAATAGTAATACATATTGCTACTGCTCAGAGTTTTGTGATGGGCAAAAAGAAATTATTCTAAAAAGGTCAATGAAATTTTCCCTTTTGGTCCTCCCATTAAACGTGATTAATTATCGTATACACATTCGTTAATAGCAGTTAGGCTTAATACAAGATCAGTAATTAATATTTATCATAATTAACTAGAAGCTGTAAACAACCCGTATACTTACTTAACGAAAATTAATCTTACCTTTAGCTTTAGTTTGTTTGTTTGTTTTTTTAAAAAACCAGACAACAATTTTGCGTTAAAACCGACTACTGCATCTTACACAGGTGCTACATTCATGTAATGAGTTAATTAACATGTAATGTGTTTCTGTTTTTATCGTACATTTTGCAGTACTGGTTTTGAAAAATAGAGATTAATGCTATTTACAATAACTTGAAGGTGTTGTGAGAAATCAGTAAAGCACGTTAAATTTCCAACCTTACAAAGTTCAAATCATTAAGGTGAGACAAACTTATTTATATGTGAAAAAAAAAACTTTGCTGGTGTTCCGTGTTATTTATCCCATTAACCAGATAACAATAGATTTTACGACCTCGTGAATCCGCCATCTTGTTTCTTCGTAGGTCAAAAGTAAGATAACACTATGTAACACAAATTTAGTTCCTGGATAGTACGTGTTATTTCTTAATTACTTATGTTGTAAAAGTACAGAAAATGGCCATTATTCCCTTCAAACTTTGTTTTTGTGACCTGGATAATGAAATTTAGAAATTAACCTATTTTCTATGTAAAAACGGACAAATTTGCACATTTTCATTGACATAAAGTCTGAATAAAACAACATATGAACCAATATTTCCACGTATTTATACTAAAGTTATACTAAAATGTTTAGAAGTCAGTATTTTTTCGAGATTTGTGACTGTAATGTATATCACTTTCACGTATTAGCCCCCAAATATAGTCTCCCATCATGTTTTCGTTATACGCTCGGAGGTCACAAAAGCAAAGTTTGAAGAGAAAAATAGGTCTTTTTCATCTACTTTAGGCATAAACAATTGGAAAATAACACTTTCTGTCCAGGAACAAGAAAAAAAGTAAAAATGTTGTTACATAGTGTTATGGATTTACTATACTAAAATCTACGGTTCGATTCATGCCGGAGGCAGATCGCTGGTAACCTAATGTGTAGCTATGGGTTAAAATAAAGAAACTTAATATTTAATTTATCGTTATTAATTTTAATGAAGTGATGATGGTGTTTTTCTGCGCATCTTCAAACTGCAAAGCAACAAAACAAAGACATCCTTCTATTACAAAAACAACCGATTTAATAAATAACTGAAATGTAAGTCATCGCAGATGAAGTATTATACTAAACGGATATAGTCAGACAAGAAACGAATCCTAGAGTGCAGCAACTCTGTGTTAAGTTACTTAAAACACCTCTAGAATGTCTCTAGAATGTCCTAGAGTGCAGCAACTCTGTGTTAAGTTACTTGAAACACCTCTAGAATGTCTCTAGAATGTCCTAGAGTGCAGCAACTCTGTGTTAAGTTACTTGAACTACCTCTAGAATGTCCTAGAGTGCAGCAACTCTGTGTTAAGTTACTTGAAACACCTCTAGAATGTCTCTAGAATGTCCTAGAGTGCAGCAACTCTGTGTTAAGTTACTTGAACTACCTCTAGAATGTCCTAGAGTGCAGCAACTCTGTGTTAAGTTACTTGAAACACCTCTAGAATGTCTCTAGAATGTCCTAGAGTGCAGCAACTCTGTGTTAAGTTACTTGAAACACCTCTAGAATGTCTCTAGAATGTCCTAGAGTGCAGCAACTCTGTGTTAAGTTACTTGAAACACTTCTAGAATGTCTCTAGAATGTCCTAGAGTGCAGCAACTCTGTGTTAAGTTACTTGAAACACCTCCAGAATGTCTCTAGAATGTCCTAGAGTGCAGCAACTCTGTGTTAAGTTACTTGAAACACCTCTAGAATGTCTTTGGAATGTCCTAGAATGCAGCAACTCTGTGTTAAGTTACTTGAAACACCTCTAGAATGTCTTTGGAATGTCCTAGAATGCAGCAACTCTGTGTTAAGTTACTTGAAACACCTCTAAAATGTCTCTAGAATGTCCTAGAGTGCAACAACTCTGTGTTAAGTTACTTGAAACACCTCTAGAATGTCTTTAGAATGTCCTAGAGTGCAGCAACTCTGTGTTAGGTTACTTGAAACACCTCCAGAATGTCTCTAGAATGTCCTAGAGTGCAGCAACTCTGTGTTAAGTTACTTGAAACACCTCTAGAATGTCTTTGGAATGTCCTAGAATGCAGCAACTCTGTGTTAAGTTACTTGAAACACCTCTAAAATGTCTCTAGAATGTCCTAGAGTGCAACAACTCTGTGTTAAGTTACTTGAAACACCTCTAGAATGTCTTTAGAATGTCCTAGAGTGCAGCAACTCTGTGTTAGGTTACTTGAAACACCTCCAGAATGTCTCTAGAATGTCCTAGAGTGCAGCAACTCTGTGTTAAGTTACTTGAAACACCTCTAGAATGTCTTTAGAATGTTCTAGAATGCAGCAACTCTGTGTTAAGTTACTTGAAACACCTCTAGAATGTCTCTAGAATGTCCTAGAGTGCAGCAACTCTGTGTTAAGTTACTTGAAACACCTCTAGAATGTCTCTAGAATGTCCTAGAGTGCAGCAACTCTGTGTTAAGTTACTTGAAACACCTCTAGAATGTCTCTAGAATGTTCTAGAGTGCAGCAACTCTGTGTTAAGTTACTTGAAACACCTCTAGAATGTCTCTAGAATGTCATAGAGTGCAGCAACTCTGTGTTAAGTTACTTGAAACACCTCTAGAATGTCTCTTACAAAAATAACTGATTAAATAAAATAAGTTTTAAAAAGTAGTTAGCATTAAATTTTCGGTCAGTGTTATCCATCTTTTAGATATGACAATGTTCTCTTTGTTTCCAGTGTCTTGAGTCTGAACTGTAGTCTTTTTGTTAAGTACAAAGCTATAGGATGCTTTATTTGTGTTCTGCACACCACGGGTGTCGAATTCCGGTTTACAGTGTTTTACGTCTTCACACTTACAGCTACACTACTGTTGCAGGTAAACTGCTTTCATTGTCTTGGAGATTGGAAACTTACTTTGTCTAAAATGGCAAAACTAGTTTCATCTTCAAACTTATTAGATTCAAACGTATGTAAGCTCTTTATCCAACACATCTATTAATGAGATTAACCGTCACATTATATCGCTCCTACAGTTGGTAGGGCAAGGATGTTTGGTGTGACGGAGATTCAAATGCGCGAGCCTATAATTACAAGTTTAATGCCTTAACCCCCTGATCATGTCGGACCCTTAATGAGTAATATACCAGATGATCCACTTGTCATCATGAATATGTAAGTAAATGTTATGCTGCTTAAAGAAACAAATTTATCATCATATGGTGAATTACAAAATACGAATTTTTTAAGGATGCTACACTAAATCATAACATGAAGTGGACTTCGCGCACAACATTAATATCAAGTAATACTTGTAGTTAGGTTATATATAGTTACAGTGTTTACCTTTCATCGGACTGTAGATTATTTAATTAGTTGCTTGTAAATAGGTTATAAACAACAACATCACTTTATTGTGGTCGGTTTATTTGTAATGTTATCACCTCTATATAATTAGGCTATATATGATGTTATCGCATATATATGATCAGATTATACGTGATGTTATCACATGCACATAACCAGGTTATATGTGATGTTATCACATATTTGTGATCAGGTTATACGTGATGTCACATTTGCTTGTGATTAGGTTATACGTGATGTAACCCTGGTATATGATTAGGTTATACATGATGTCACATTTGCTTGTGATTAGGTTATACGTGATATAACCCTGGTATAAGATTAGGTTATACGTGATGTCACATTTGCTTGTGATTAGGTTATACGTGATGTAACCCTGGTATATGATTAGGTTATACGTGATGTCACATTTGCTTGTGATTAGGTTATACGTCATGTAACCCTGGTATATGATTAGGTTATACGTGATGTCACATTTGCTTGTGATTAGGTTATACGTGATGTAACCCTGGTATATGATTAGGTTATACGTGATGTCACATTTGCTTGTGATTAGGTTATACGTGATGTTATTATTCAGGAATAATCAGTTTCTATGTAAGATGATCATTTGTTATTACTTTTGTCGACTGTGGTGAAATTATATATGATGGTATCATTTAGCCGTAGTCTGGTGATACATGATGGTATCAATTAGCTGAGGCCCAGAGACATAGTATGGTATCATTTAGCTATACCCAGAGTACGATGTCATCATTTAATTAGCTGTTTTTGTTTTGTTTTTATAAAAATAAAAAAATAAGCTAATTACTGAATATAGGTGTAACATACAGGGTATAACACGGAAGGTATAACATAAAGTGTTATTTTATGATTTTGTCACCATTGGTTCACTCTCAGACATTCTTCATGTATTACAAATGTTATAAGATTTGTGCTCATTACTCCAACTCAGATATCTTGCAAGTAACACTTTTTTTTTTAAATTTATAAAATAATCCCCTCAAATACAACTATGTATTATCCATAAACCTACAAATCCACGTACTGTAGATGAAACAAACATTCTCTGGTAATACAATCAGAATGGATAGGTGTTTTAAATCACATTTAACGAAAACAGAACTCTTCACTTTAAAGCCCATAAGTTCCAATAACCTTCGTCAAATTTCAGTTTCGTAACAAACAAACGTTTAATCAATCCAAAAACGATCAGCACTTTATCTAGAAACTGCGGTCGTTTGACGACAAAAATGGTAAAAATAAAAAAATATGTCATCGACTATTAGAACTAACTTCCTGATTTCAAAATCGATAACAAGAGTAACTGAATTGAAATGAGAATGTTATCGATTACTCAAATCGTTCTGATGAAGTTTACAAACATGAAAAAAGATATGAGAACCTCCAACCTAGTATCGTATTAAACTATCCTGAGAAGTTCATTTTTTACGCTTTACTATTGTTGATAAAACGTAAGCAGGCACTTTCATTTTACGCTGTAAACAACACGCAAACGACTAGGTAAACCGAAACATATTTATTTCAAGAAGATAGGATATCATAAGCAGTTAATGGGTTTCATGAGTCTTACTTGTGTGTGTTTGTTTTTTCGATTCTTTCGCTTTGCTTAAAGAAATATTCGTATATTATCTTAAGTGAGTAACAATATTTGATTTTTAGTGGACAATCCTTCAGTGGGTTAGCGGTTAGTTTAGAGACTTTCAACGCTGTGATCCAGGGATAAATTTTCTATGGAGGATAGAAGTCAGAGAACTTATTGTACACTTTTGGGGTAAAACAGACACATCTTAGTGAGTTATTTAAACAAAATTTAGCGAAATCGTTTGGTGTTATTTAAGCATTTTGCCGTAGAAAAAAACGTCCACAACTCTTATACTTGTTTGTGATCTTTTTATACTTGTTTGTGCAAATGAAAGTGATATTACAACAACTAGCACGCGCCTGACAGAACGTGATCGTAACGTATGCAACAGTTATTTGTCTTAAAAAAGCCAAATAATTTTAGGTTAGACTCGCACACAAAGCAAAGTTTTCTACAATAACCAAGGTGACATAGAACTGCTAGAAGTCGGCTCAAAAATCATAAAACAAAAGTGTATTAAGAGAACTTTGATTATGCGACAAATCTCTTGCACGTCTGAGGCCGTCGTAACGTGTACATGTATTAGTCAACTAGTGCCATCTGTTAGAAGAAAAAAACATTTCTGGCCATAAAACTTGATCACAATTTTATACTTTCAAAGAACATACTTAATTTCGTTTCTGTTTTTGATTCCACAAGAGCTAAAATATTTTCATTAGATCTGCACTGTGATACTAGCACTCTAATTACCTCTCGAATTACTCTACTATATCGCATTGCAGGTACAGAGCGCGATCCCAAATAACATGTTGATCTGAATCGTGAATATATCATTGAGATAAGAATCCTCATCACATCATTATAAACTCCTGACTAACTCCTATGAATCCCAGTTATGAAGATCAGCGAGATTTTAAACAGGTCTGAACACAAAAACGCAATAACATGCTGAAGGACTTCATCTATAAGTTTGTTTTTGTTTTTGAATTTTGCGCAAAGATACACGAGGGCTGTCTGCGATAGCCGTCCGTAATTTAGGAGTGTAAGGCTAGAGCGAAGGCAGCTAGTCATCACCAGCCACCGACAATCTTGTGCAACTGTTTTACTAACGAATAGTGGGACTGACCGAAACATTATAACGACCCCACGGCTGAAAGGACGGTGTTACGGGGATTCGAACTCACAACTCTTGGACTACGAGTTGAGGGCCTTACCACCAGGCCATGCCAGGCCTTATATATAACCAGAAAAAATTTCCGGACAGAAATTAGCAGCACTAAAAACAAATCCAATAAGCTTATGTAAAAATATAACAGCAAAGTTTTGGTCTCTTTTGAATCATCACATAATTAATATTAATATCCGATCAGAGCAAACTAGTTACTTAAGTCAACTCCATACTACGTTTAGCTAATTGAATATAATTTGTGTTAGGTTTTTACTTATTAAAATTGGAATACTTTGTTTTATCAATCGATTTTTCTCGCTACTAAAAATATTTTGTACGGTAGCATCAGTATTCACAAAGCTGAGCCTCCATAATTGTGGAACGTGCAATAGTTTTATCTCGAAGAAACGAATTTTCTTAGAAAAACGATTTCCACAAATCTGATTGGCTGGAACTTGTGGTTTGTTTTTCTTTTGAATTTCGCGCCAACCTCTCTAATTTAGCAGTGTAAGACTAGAGGGAAGATAGCTAGTCATCACCACCCATCGCCAATTCTTAGGCTACTCTTTTAACAACGAATATTAGGATTGACCGTCACATTATAGAATACTCACGAGTGAAAGGGCGAGCGTGTTTTTTGTGACGGGAATTCAAACCCGCGGACTTCAGATTACCACTCTAGCTTATTAATTACCTGGCCATGCCGGGCCTTTCAGTTTAATAAGTAATTTTGATATTTTAAAAATTTTAAATTATGTAAATATGAAACATTGATTTTAATTATTTGTTAAATAATTTCGACATTTCAATACAACTGATTTAGAATGCTCCTACCCGTATAATTAATCCAGGACTCTGCGAAACTCTTCAGTCGATTTAACCTTTTATAACCTCTTTTATGACCGGTGTTCTGTTTGGACATCTTGGTATGTTCCAAACCAGATGGGCCCTTTC
This sequence comes from Tachypleus tridentatus, assembly GCF_004210375.1. Taxonomy (NCBI): domain Eukaryota; kingdom Metazoa; phylum Arthropoda; class Merostomata; order Xiphosura; family Limulidae; genus Tachypleus; species Tachypleus tridentatus. The sequence goes on from NC_134835.1 coordinate 32,687,171, forward strand.
AGCCGTGGAGATGTTATAGGTGACGGTTAATCCCACTAGTCGTTGGTAAAAGAGTAGTCCAAGAGTTGGCAATGGGTGGTGATGACTAGCTGCCTTCCCTCTAGTCTTACACTGCAAAATTAGGGACGGCTAGTGCAGATAGCCCTCGTGTAGCTTTGCGCGAAATTCAAACCAAACCAGATGAAGATCTTGAGTAATGTTTTTGATCACTTTAAAAATATTGTAGTTTGTGCTATGAACCACCTACATCAATTCGTTGTCATACTTTTACTAAGAAACAATACTTATGCGAATCGTTTGGTACTCGAATTGAGCATCAACGTTCTCTATTAATACACATGAGATTATTAATAATACGCTAGTTCTCCGCAACTTTGACGTGCACATGTTTCAATAACAGAATTGTATCTTCAGATATAGAACGGTGGCTACAGTGAATTATAATATCTTAAAATGTAAATATGGTTCACTAATCTGAAAGTTGGCCCGTCATAGCCAGGTGGGTTAAGGCGCTCGACTCGTAATTTTAGGGTCGCGGGTTCGAATCCCGATCGAACCAAACATATTCGCCCTTTCAGCCATGGGAGAGTTATAATGTGACTGTTAATCCAGCTATTCGTTGGTAAAAGAGTAGCCCAAGAGTTGGCAGTGGGTGGTGATGACTAACTGCCTTCTCTCTAGTCTTACACTGCTAAATTAGGGACGGCTAGCACAGATAGCTCTCGTATAGCTTTGCGCGAAATTAAAACAAACAAACATGAAAGTGTAGTTGAAATCTCGTGAACTCCTTCCTTTCCGCTAAATAGTTTGTTTGTTGTTTTATAGTAAAGCCACATTGGGCTGTCTGCTGACTCCATCGCTAAAGAGATTTTTTTGGCTCGCTAAGAATTGTTATTGTAGTTTTTAATCACAATTAAGGTTGTCGAAATATTACTTGCAGAAGCGAAGACTCGATTTTGCGAAATTATCAAAACTGACAAAGATTTAGTATGATACATTGATTAGTATATATCGTGTTTGTGTTTTCTTACAGCAAAGCCACATCGGACTATCTACTGAGCCTACCGAGGAGAATCGAACCCCTGGTTTGAGGGTTGTAAATACTTACTGCTGTACCAGCAGGGGGCGTTAGTATACATATATAATGTTGTTTTTTTTAAGGCAAATCGAGCTTGCATCTTTATGTAATGACTCATTTGATGGTGCCACGTGAACGGGACCGCAACATACCGTTATTGTATAATGAAATACGTCTATTACTTACGTTACGAGTCATTATAATTTACTTCTACAGTCAAACGGCCGGAAGAAACATCTTATTTATATAAAATTCGCAAAGTTACAAAGGACATTTGCCACCGTTTCTGATTTTGAGTTACTGACCCAATGGGAGACAGCAGCATATTATCACTCGCTATCTATTCTAAGAACTTATTGTCGCTCTTATGACGCGTCTATAGCTAAAGTCTGGGAACTGCTTTGTGGTTCAGCGCAGATATAAACCTGGCTCGTCGGCTTTCAAATCCAAAGTTTTATCACATGGTTACATTGCGTCCATACTCTCAAATTGTACGTTTAACTTAATAATTCTACAAACGGACAGTTTCCATGTTTTCCTGATACTTGTATAGTACAATGGAGATTAAATGTATTAGATTCTTAAGACTATGCTGTCCAGCTTTTTCACATAATTCTCTCTCAATAAGTTTAATTTGACCTTCTGCACATTGCTTGTTGCATTTAATTATTATTTGTTTGGCGTTTATGTGTGCCCTCCATCGGCACATGGTATGTCTGCGGACATAGAACTCTTAGAAACCGGGTTTCGATACCCGTGACTGGCAGAACACGGGTAGCTCATTGTGTAGCTTTGTGCTTAACTACAACTAACCAACAAAACTTTTATGATTGGCTCGTGCATACATATACTGCATACACACACACATGCTTGCAGCCCTACATAGAGATATGTTCTACACGCCACGTGGGATTTCAAGATGCACATTGTATTTGTTCTCATTCATCAATAAATAACGCTTTAATCTCTTTAGGTTTATGAAGACGAATAAAAGTACATTAGGAAGTTTTCATTAGGATAATGTGTTTCTAATTTTATTATGGTCGGTTTCAATGTTCTGATATAAGAGTAAATGACAGACTCCGAGATGATGTTCAGTATGGATTTAATAAGAAAAAAAAACGCTAAGGTTTTTAACTCATATTTGTTCTTTCACTCTTTAATATATACAGTACCAAAGTTATCCTTGCTGTAGCACATGGTTTGCACTTAATCTTTTCTCTGTAGAAAGGTTCCTCGGAAAACAAAATTTAATATATCGTATAAGAGATAATAGGTTTGTTTGTTTTGTTTTTTTGAATTTCGCACAAAGCTACTCGAGGGCTGTCTGTGCTAGCCGTCCCTAATTTAGCAGTGTAAGACTAGAGGGAAGGTAGCTAGTCATCACCACCCACCGCCAACTCTTGAGCTACTCTTTTACTAACGAATAGAGGTATTGACCGTCATATTATAACGCCCACACGGCTGAAAGGGCGAGCATGTTTGGCGCGACGGGGATGCGAACCCGCGACCCTCAGATTACGAGTCGCACGTCTTAACACGCTTGGCCAGAGATAATAGGAAACAAGCAACATACTTCGTGCAAATAACATTACTTATAATACAAAGTATAAATATAGACGCATTTTTTCCTTGTTAACATTGTGTATTTATCAGGTCTAAATACATTAAATGTATCATGCAGTTTAACAGTAAAAATGAGGTTGCTAATTTTTCATCGAATACTGAAAGTTGTTAAAGTCCTCAGTAACTGTCTGATGCTGAAACAACAGAACGGTTTTAAGTCCGAACTCAGTACTTTCTCAACAATACACCCAAGCTGCAACCGTTAAACGATTTCTTAAGTGTGTCACATCTTGGTGTCAAGAAACGTGATACTAATCTATCCACGTTGGTATTTTCAGCTGGTATCACGTGCTTTGTGACGAAAATAAAACTAAAATGCCTGAATTGGCCCGGAATGGCCAAGCGTGTTAAGGCGTGCGACTCGTAATCTGAGGGTCGCGGGTTCGCATCTCCGTCGCTCTAAACATGCTCGCCCTTTCAGCCGTGGGGCGTTATAATATGACGGTCAATCCCACTATTCGTTGGTAAAGAGTAGCCCAACAGTTGACAGTGGGAGGTGAATACTAGCTGCCTTCCCTCTAGTCTTACACTGCTAAATTAGGGACGGCTAGTGCAGATAGCCCTGGAGTAGATTTGCGCGAAATTCAAACAAACAACTAAATAAACAAAATACCTGGATTTTATAAACAAAGAACGAGGGGAAGGGAACTTGTGGTAGAACTCTATATTTTGGATCTGAGGAGCCAAGTTCAAATCCGTAAGGTAAAATAAAATATCCTCTGTGGGTTAATCTGTTGTTGCATTATAAGTGTGACAGTCAATGTCTCAGTGTGAATGATGAATTATTGGGTACTACTAACTGGCTGACTTTCCTCTAGTGAGTAAAACATAATTAAGGATGACGGCATAATGGATAATTAGGTGTAGAACCACCTTAGTTAAAAAAAAACACATTTGAAAGTAAAATATTGTTAAGTATTCTAAATTCCTTACTTTGGTAACCGATAATGCAGTCATAATCTCGGTCACAATCCTAAGATTCTTTGGTTCTGCTAAACAAAAAACGTTTTAAATTCTTGTTTATTTCCTTTGTAGAAGATATGGAATGATTTACAAACTTAGTAAAATACACAAAACTTACACTTGCTCATTCGAGAATTTCACTTAAAACCTTTATTTACGAGCAATTGAGTGATAATTTATTATTTCATTTAGCTCGTAAGACAGAGTAATATACTTTAAACTTAGCACTCTATACAAAAGTAGCTATTTACGATCTAATTATAACGTCTCTCGAGATGTTATCGGTTAAAGAAGCTTTGCCTTAATAGCTTTTTTTTTTCAACTGTAGTTATTATGATTTTATATTTTATCGAACGCATAGACCTCTCAACGACTAAAAACCAATAAATTATTAGAGTAATCCTAACTGAAACACAGTATCTGGTTCCATATAATTAAATGGTTACTTTATAAGTCCGCCTCATGCCATTGAAAGTCGAGACATTGTGTTGTTTTTCGCCAAAACAAACAGTAGTTTGGAAATCACGGTTAGAATATTTCAGTAGCACTTGACGATCGGTTTTTTTTGCAACTTCATTTTTTTGTCTGTATTTTTGAAATTCGCGCGAAACTACTCGAGGGCTATCTGCGCTAACCGTCCATAATTTAGCAGTGTAAGACCAGAGGGAAGGCAGCTAGTCATCACCACCCACCGCCAACTCTTGGGCTATTCTTTTAACCAACGAATAGTGGGATTGATCGTGACATTATAACGCCCCCACGGCTGAAAGGGCGAGCATGTTTGGCGCGACGGGGATGCGAACCCGCGACCCTCAGATTACGAATCGAACGCCTTAACCCACCTGGCCATGCCCGGATTTTTTTACAGTATATACAGAATCTAATTAACCATTCTGAGACAAAGTAGTCTCATACAATTATACAGCAAACAGTGATACAGTAAACAAAAGTCTACTATAATAGTGTGTCTGGATTATTATTACTAACTCTTCTAACCCTTGAAAATCCCCTTGGAACTAGATAAAGACTACACAATTAAAAGTGTAATAGATTTACTACTACTGTCTTATGATAAGTATAATTAATGTTTCATGTTTACAGTGAAGATCTCTCTTTAAAATACGTAAACAAACCTTTGTAAACTACAGTTTCCCATGTTTTTTATTTATTTGCTTGTTTGTAATTAATCACAAAGTTGTACAATGGGCTACGTAACTTCGTAGACATACCGCTGTACCACCAGAGGGCCTTCCTGTTTTACAGTGATACAGAAATTCGCTGAAATCCTTAACCAACTTGGAATCTAGTTTTATTCAAGTGTATCCGTCACTTGTATATTTAAAAGATATATAATTCTTCTCAGCATTTTCCATGAAGCTTTATCAGCCCTTATTACTTCTCTCTGGTTCGTAATGCTAGCATGTTCCTGTAAACGTGGTTCAGCAAAGTGAAATAAGAACTGGCACTTCGCGAAAGAGAACCATCACCACATTCCAACCTACAGTTGTAACACTAGAGCACTACAGACGGCGCTGATTGATTCTCTCTTGTTTTCGGGGCTACAAATTTAGAGAATAGAAATAATCATTTAAAAGTAAACTTTCAAAGTTCTATTTAAAAAAATGCAGTCGAACAAAAATATTTATCGTAGGAAAGACACCAGTCAACAACTTTGATTGTTAATAATATATTAACTTTTTTTTTAAAAAAAACGCCTAGAGGTAAAAACAACATAGAGGTCGCACAAACCTTCATTCGTTTATAATGTAAACCTTTGTGATCACGTGATGCACGTTAATTCGTTGTTAGTAACTGAAATCTTGTGTTATATCAAAGAAGTTTCTGTTAAGTTATATTTTTGTAGTAATGTGTGGAACGTTGCTAGTTTCTATATTACATAAAGTAACGTTCTAACAAATCGTTTACAAAGTCTGTAGTTGTATTGTTGTCCTTAACAAATCGTTTACAAAGTCTGTAGTTGTATTGTTGTCCTTATTCTACGATTAAAATTCGCTTTAAGACTATCACTAAAGTTCATTTTTCGTGACATTTGACCTTCATAAACGTAATGATATTTTACTGTAATATGCCTGGAAGTGAAATTTTACGGTTTCTTGGATTTTGATGATTGCTGACTCCAGATTCTGTTGGGAATAGTAATGACTGATCTCATTAAACTATGGTTCATTCTTCTGATTACCACGACTTACCAGTAAATGTCACGTGTCTCTATTTTCCCTAATGAAGTTACGAAATATTTGTCAATGTCAGTAGTTGGTATGTTGAGTTGTCAAACTCGTATTAGTTTATCACGTTACGGTGAGAGTTAAAAATAACCATAATTCCTCCATTTTTTATAACAAACGTCACAAAGCACCACTTTCAACTTACGCCATTTTGTAGAACCAGACATGTGATGCTATACATGAAATAGAAATACGTGTTAACTGCCGTATGTCGATTCCTTGTCTGAATACATTATCTTCTAAGCGCCTCCTAGTTTTAAAACTGGATGGAGCAGGAATTTGTGTTAATAATACATATTTCAAAATAGAATTTTACAAACCGTTTACATTTCGACGATAACAGGTTGAATTACATTAATAATATAATCTAATTAACTGAGTTGATTGAGATAACGTTGGAACTCAACCTTAAGAAAACTGTAATTCTTCAAAATATAAGTGTTATCTACGCTTTTCTTTGAAAACCACTTTTGAAATTCACCGCATCGATGTGAGGAGCTTAATGAGATATCTAATAACCAGTGAGGAGCTTAATGAGATATCCAATAAACAGTAAGGAGCTTAATGAGATATCCAATAAGCAGTAAGGAGTTTAATGAGATATCTAATAAGCAGTGAGGAGTTTAATGAGATATCTAATAAGCAGTAAGGAGCTTAATGAGATATCCAATAAGCAGTAAGGAGCTTAATGAGATATCCAATAAGCAGTAAGGAGCTTAATGAGTTATCTAATAAGCAGTGAGGAGCTTAATGAGATATCTAATAAGCAGTGAGGAGCTTAATGAGATATCCAATAAGCAGTGAGGAGCTTAATGAGATATCTAATAAGCAGTAAGGAGCTTAATGAGATATCTAATAAGCAGTAAGGAGCTTAATGAGATATCTAATAAGCAGTAAGGAGCTTAATGAGTTATCTAATAAGCAGTAAGGAGCTTAATGAGTTATCTAATAAGCAGTAAGGAGCTTAATGAGTTATCTAATAAGCAGTAAGGAGTTTAATGAGATATCTAATAAGCAGTAAGGAGTTTAATGAGATATCTAATAAGCAGTAAGGAGCTTAATGAGATATCCAATAAGCAGTGAGGAGCTTAATGGGTTATCTAATAAGCAGTGAGGAGCTTAATGAGTTATCTAATAAGCAGTAAGGAGTTTAATGAGATATCTAATAAGCAGTAAGGAGCTTAATGAGATATCCAATAAGCAGTGAGGAGCTTAATGAGATATCTAATAAGCAGTAAGGAGCTTAATGAGTTATCTAATAAGCAGTGAGGAGCTTAATGAGATATCTAATAAGCAGTGAGGAGCTTAATGAGATATCTAATAAGCAGTGAGGAGCTTAATGAGATATCTAGTAAGCAGTAAGGAGCTTAATGAGATATCTAATAAGCAGTAAGGAGCTTAATGAGTTATCTAATAAGCAGTAAGGAGTTTAATGAGATATCTAATAAGCAGTAAGGAGCTTAATGAGATATCCAATAAGCAGTGAGGAGCTTAATGAGATATCTAATAAGCAGTAAGGAGCTTAATGAGTTATCTAATAAGCAGTAAGGAGCTTAATGAGTTATCTAATAAGCAGTAAGGAGCTTAATGAGATATCTAATAAGCAGTGAGGAGCTTAATGAGATATCTAATAAGCAGTAAGGAGCTTAATGAGATATCTAATAAGCAGTGAGGAGCTTAATGAGATATCTAATAAGCAGTGAGGAGCTTAATGAGATATCTAATAAGCAGTAAGGAGCTTAATGAGTTATCTAATAAGCAGTAAGGAGTTTAATGAGATATCTAATAAGCAGTGAGGAGCTTAATGAGATATCTAATAAGCAGTGAGGAGCTTAATGAGATATCCAATAAGCAGTGAGGAGCTTAATGAGATATCTAATAAGCAGTGAGGAGCTTAATGAGATATCTAATAAGCAGTGAGGAGCTTAATGAGATATCTAATAAGCAGTGAGGAGCTTAATGAGATATCTAATAAGCAGTGAGGAGCTTAATGAGATATCTAATAAGCAGTGAGGAGCTTAATGAGATATCTAATAAGCAGTGAGGAGCTTAATGAGATATCTAATAAGCAGTGAGGAGCTTAATGAGATATCTAATAAGCAGTGAGGAGCTTAATGAGATATCCAATAAGCAGTGAGGAGCTTGTTGAGATATTTAATAAGCAGTGAGGAGTTTAATGAGATATATAATAAGCAGTGAGGAGCTTAATGAGATATCTATTAAGCAGTGAGGAGCTTAATGAGATATCTAAAGCTTTATTTTTAATTTCCTTTTCTTCAAACAGTAGTCATCAAACTGTTTTAAATCTCAATAATCCATAACCTTAACTACATTTATCAATTTTATATTTACAAATCATCATTTATGTTTTTAATTTGTAATAAAATATATGTTTCAAAACAATTTTGTTCATAATTATCTTGATTCTCTGGATACTCTATTCTGATAACTGGATTTATTTTGTTATCAGCGTCTATTGGATCCTGTTGTTCCTTAAGTGTTTTTTCCTTCTTTAATCTGTAGTTAGCATCAAATATATTTTTACACAACTAATTATTTCATTATTTTAGTTTATATTAATCACCTAAGCCTATTTTCCCATTTCCGCCGTTTCCCTATTATCTGTACTTGTACTGGTTGCATTTTACGACTTGCGTTTCCTTTATATCAATGACTGTTCTACAAGAAACCAAAAAACAACAAAAGCTGGTATTGGTCTGCCTTTTATTAGTGAATGACGCACCTTTGTTACGTCCTCTGAAAGGTCAAGGGTAAATTTATAGATTTACAATTCTAAAATCCGGTGTTCGATTCTCTACGGCAGACAAAGTGCAGATATCTCATTGTACTAACAAAACGACAAGTTTAGTTATACAAAAACACCCTAGGCTTCTGATACATTTTTATTACATCAAAAATATTGTGCAGTTCTAATAGGACGTTTGAAAGTATTGTTATACACTTACTGTCCATTGCGGTGTGTTTTATTACAAAGCAGCAGTTTTCGCGTTAGCGTTTTCATCGTATTCCACGGAAACTACGATAAGTGTAAGATCTAAATAAAAAAAACACACTCTAAAACTCGATTTATTTCAAAAAAAGGGGCAAAATCGAGGATAAACACACCTTTCGAAGACGATCTTATTAAATAGTTTCTTGTTTTTGTATTTCTTTGAAAGTTTTGAGCCCTTCTTCTTAATGTAATTAACCCTGAACTAACAAATCCTAGCATACGTACAACATAGAACAGCTGAAAGTAACAAAGTACAATGTTTTCTGTTTATATGGTACCATATCTCCTTTATCATGTGGCTCGGCATGGCCAGGTGGTTAAGACACTCGGCTCGCAATCCGAGGGTCGCAGGTTCGAATGTCCGTCACACTAAACATGCTCGCCCTTTCAGTCGTGGGGGCGTTATAATGTGACGGTCAATCCCACTATTCGTTGGTAAAAGAGTAGCCCAAGAGTTGGCAGTGAATGGTGATGATGAATAGCTGCCTTCCATCTAGTCTTACATTGCAAAATTAGATAGCCGTCGTGTAGCTTTGCGCGAAATTCAAAACCAAACAAACAAACCATTATCACGCATATTAGAAACAGAAGTGAGATCGCACAAAATCTTAAAACCCAATAAGATTTATTGTAAATGATTCGTGGAAATGGATATTGATTCGCCTTGCAGGGTATTATGAATATAATCACAATATTCTAGATGAATCAACGCCGATGGCTTGACTCGTTTACGTTTTGGTAGTTGTTTTAAAGCTAAACACAAAGTTACAAAAATGACTATCTGTGCTCTGTCCACCTTTTGTATCGAAACTCGATTTCTAGCGTTGCAATTCCGCAGCCATGTCGCTGGGAGCCATTTTCTTTTAGTAGTGATAACTATACATAAAGGTTTTAGTTATATGAATATGGACTCAAAAAATAGACACAGGCAAGAGAACACTCCCTCTCGCCAGGTATTGAATGAAAACACAAATACAGAACAGTATCACGCCAGTCAGTTATGTCTTTGATTTATAATATTAGTAGGAATCTGTTAGAGCCATTTAAAGTTCTTGTAATATTTATAAGTAATTTCTAAAATAACACAAACTTTGAAATTTAAGTAAACAAACTCAGCTTTATTTTGTGACACACAGATTGAAAATGGTATCCATATTTTACGTAGAATTACATATCTTGATGATTGAGTTACTCTATTTGTATATCAATAAACATGTGTTACCTTGAGTCCCAGTCAAAATTACGTCAACGTCCTATAAGGAAAAAAACACACTAGTTTATGATGCTAACAATAAGTCTTGTCACTTTACATTTATGTGTTGTATTTTACATCGTACAAACATGTGATGCTAACAATAAGTCTCGTTACTTTATATTTATGTGTTGTGTTTTACATCCTACAAACATATGATGCTAACAATAAGTCTTGTTACTTTATATTTATTTGTTGTGTTTTACATCCTACAAACACATGATGCTAACAATAAGTCTTGTTACTTTATATTTATTTGTTGTGTTTTACATCCTACAAACATATGATGCTAACAATAAGTCTTGTTACTTTATATTTATTTGTTGTGTTTTACATCCTACAAACACATGATGCTAACAATAAGTCTTGTTACTTTATATTTATTTGTTGTGTTTTACATCCTACAAACATATGATGCTAACAATAAGTCTTGTTACTTTATATTGATGTGTTGTGTTTTACATCCTACAAACATATGATGCTAACAATAAGTCTTGTGACTTTATATTTATGTGTTGTGTTTTACATCCTACAAACACATGATGCTAACAATAAGTCTTGTTACTTTATATTTATGTGTTGTGTTTTACATCCTACAAACATATGATGCTAACAATAAGTCTTGTTACTTTATATTTATGTGTTGTGTTTTACATCCTACAAACATGTGATGCTAACAATAAGTCTTGTCACTTTACATTTATGTGTTGTATTTTACATCGTACAAACACATGATGCTAACAATAAGTCTTGTTACTTTATATTTATTTGTTGTGTTTTACATCCTACAAACATATGATGCTAACAATAAGTCTTATTACTTTATATTTATATGGTGTTACAAGTCTTGTTTTAGAAAACAATTAAAATGTATAAAATTATTATAGTAATTTTGAAATTAAGATATATTTTAAACTAAGTTAATACGACAGTAAGTGTTTTGTTTTATGTGTTTTACGATCAGTTGCTGAAAACTGGTACGTTTAAGTTTATCTAAGTGATCGCGCTGCCTTGTGTAATTTTAATTCAAGACTATAAAACCTAAAGATTACCTAGTGACAGAAGTTTTAGTTAAATAAAAGCATTGTTGTAGTTAATTAGATTTAACGTGTTAAATCGTCTTGGTCTAAATCAGTATTACACTGGCTAGAAGAAAAAAATGTTCTGTTCTGGTGTGTTTAGTGTTAAAATACTGAAACCTAACTAAAAAAAAAAAAATAGAATTTCAATAGAAGAAGGTAACACTACCTCTTCAGGTCAACACTCTGAGTATGTTATACACTTCTAACACCCCAGTCTCTTGTGGCTGACAATGTTAGACACTAGTTTTAGTGATTTTTTGGTGGGCATATCAAAGATAGTTCATTATGTACTTAACAACCAAGACTTCTTTCTTATTTAAAGATAGAGAGTCAAAACGCTCCAAGAATCCACTGGAGTCATGGTGATTTAAGTAAAAAAATTAGAAGGACAAATCTTTTTACAGTTTGTTGGTTTGAAGTTTAACAAAACTTTAAAAGCAGTTTATAAAATACACGTTCAACAATAGAACGTAAAGCGAACTGCCAGGTTGCCTTAAGAATTGTGTCCTTCTGGTATATGGCTTCAAACCAGGCAAACAAACAAAAAACACTATTTGTAGAGAATGAAACGAAATGCTATATGTACTTCTCGTAGTGGCCCGGCATGGCCAAGCGTGTTAAGGCGTGCGAGTCGTAATCTGAGGGTCGCGGGTTCGCATCCCCATCGCGCCAAACATGCTCGCCCTTTCAGCTGTGGGGGCGTTATAATGTAACGGTCAATCCCACTATTCGTTGGTAAAAAAATAAAGTTAAAACTGGAGGAAATAAGACATAATAAGGGTAAAAGAGTAGCCCAAGAGTTGGCGGTGGGTGGTGATGACTAGCTGTCTTCCCTCTAGTCTTACACTGCTAAATTAGGGACGGCTAGCACAGATGGCCCTCGAGTAGCTTTGTGCGAAATTCCAAAACAAACAAACAAACAAACAAACTTCTGGTAGTATTTTTAGATCATTGACTGAGTAGTAAATGTCTACTTTTGGATTTATTGACTGAGCACCAAAGCTCACTAGCTCACCTGAAGAGCCAATACAGACCTAACATTACGTTCGCTACAATTATACTGTTTGGTCGCAACGTTATTCAAACCTATTTTTATTCTGAGGATTCTCAAAATGTCCATATAGAAGAGATTGGTACCTTGTCCCCAATAAATCATAGTTTGCACGGAATAAGCTCATAACCCAAGGAACAATTATCCTTTGTAATTCATGTGATTTCCTTAAGGAACATGAGTCCAGGTTTGTGATAATGTGCCCTATCAAACAAAGTCAAAAGAAGAATAGTACAATTAGAGAAGCTTTCAGCCATGTTTACCTGTATGTAATATGGCGCGTGACATTGAATAATGACATTAACCGTAAGACACGTCACGCAGACCCTTGTATTCAGTCATGAATTATTTACCTGTTTCATGCAGCTGTCAATCCACGTTAGCAACAGGAATGTTACTAACCGTCACGGAACAGTAGCTGTTACAGTCACGCGCTGATGACCGGACAGTCAAATTAAAAAAATGCAATAATTGTTCATTCATACAACGAACCGCTCGTTATTTTACAAAAAAAAAAAATAAGTTGTAGAAACAAATGAATATTATATCTTACGGTGTACGACGCTTATACTGGCGAAAAATATGTTGACCAGTGATTTGCGATACAAAATGAAACCACAGTTCCTTTTTTAACCCATTGACTGCGACTGTTCGCAAAGAGCGAGGAATATTTGCAACCCGTACAATGTATACGGCAGAATCGCATTCAACTACCAGTGGCGGACCGTACCCTATAAGGCGAATCAATAGTTGATTGATTTGTATATGTTTGCATTTCGACCGAGTCTCGGTATGTTGTAAGCTCAGGCGCTGTACAGAGTTTTAGAACTGAGTGAAAGGACATGTGGGTATCGGGGTTTAACACACAAAATGTACAATTGTAATGCTACTACATAATTAGTGTTAGGAACACTTATGGGGCCACTAAATAGAGATGTAATGAAAAGCAATACTGTTGGGATATAAGAACAGAGCTAAATTAGCTAAATGGGTGTTTTTTTTGTTTGTTTTTTATTAATTTTTGGTTTTTTTTTTGTTTTTTCTTTTCTTTCCCAGCTACTTCCGGGCACGGTCTGGGTAGACTATTCGGCGCCCAGGCCGTGAAAGTGGGTTTTCTCGGGTACTCCTGTTTCCCCACAGCAAAATCTCTGGCATCGGACCTGTAGGTCCCAGCCTCATTCTGAAAAGGGCCGTTTACCCAGTCAAGGGTATCTAATCAATTACAGTAAATTTTAAAACCAATTCGCCAGCCGCTAGGGTTCTCCATCCTCGAGCCAAAGTCTGGCTCACTTCACTTTCGCTGCTTTCGTCCAGTTCTCCGTCCTTCCTCTCACTCACAAATATTTTGAAATGTTAAAAATAAAGTAAAAACTCCATGGATATTTTAAAACATTTCTCACGTAAGGGGACGAAGAGGAACTATAAAGTTCCTGAACACCCCAGTTGGAGAGAGAACTCTTCCGATTTCTCTCTCTCTAAACTGAACCCCTGCCACGTTAGTTTAGTTTAGTTTAGCTAAATGGAAAGAATAGTGGAGTGGATAAGATAGAAAAGTGTTATTATTTATAATATAGAAATCAACACAAACAAAACTGTTGTCACGTACCTCAGATGAGAAGATGTTTATCTGTTTATCCAAACTGTTATGTTAAATGTTAAACACTACATTGAATAGAACGTAAAGCTAAATATTCCCCAACATTCGATGACAGTTTTAATTACAAACAACTTGGATAAAATCAAATCGTTTATTAGGCGGGAGAAAAACCAAAAACTGTTGTTTATTTGTTTGTTTTTTGAATTTCGCTCAAAGCTACTCGAGGTCTATCTGAGCTAGCCGTCCCTAATTTAGTAGTGTAAGACTAGACGAAAGGCAGCTAGTCATCACCACTCACCGCCAACTCTTGGGCTACTCTTTTGCCAACAAATAGTTGGATGGATGGAAACATTATAACGTCCCCATGGCTGGGAGGGCGAGCATGTTTGGCGCGACGGGGATGCGAACCCACAACCCTCAGATTACGAGTGCACGCCTTAACACGCTTGGCCATGCCAGACCCTCTAGTATAGATTCGAACCCACAACCCTCAGATTACGAGTTGAACGCCTCAACACACTTGGCCATGCCGGGCCCTCTAGTATAGATTCGAACCCGCGACCCTCGGATTACGAGTTGAACGCCTCAACACACTTGGCCATGCCGGGCCCAAGATACTTTTGTTTCCACGCAACAGGTTTTTGTCGTTGTTTTTCTTGGTATATTTTTAAAACAAAATATATCTCTTACTGTTGGTTTAGCGATACGTCTGCGGTACGTTATTGTTCGGTAGATTAGGATTCGATAACCACGGTTGATTGACAGGACCCATTCTATAACATTATCTTTCAGGACGAATAAACATATTTGACAAAATATTTGTCTAGGCACGGAGTTGAAATAAATCAGATGAATCTTTTAATGAATATAAACTTTATCTGCGACAGTGGGTCCGGCATGGCCAGGTGGTTAAGGCCCTCGACTCGTAATCTGAGGATCGTGGGTTCGAATTCCCGTCACACCAAACGTGCTCGCTTTTTCAGCAGTGGGGGCGTTATAATGTTTCCAACGATCCAACTATTTGTTGGTGAAAGAGTAGCCCAAGAGTTGGCGGTGAGTGGTAATCACTAACTGCCTTCCTTGTTTTCTAGATTGTTTATATGTTTAATGTTTGCGCAAAGCTATACGAGGGCTATCTGCGCTAGCCGTCTCTAATTTAAAACTGATACACTCAAGGGAAAGAAGCTGTTCAGCACCGCCACTGTCAATTGTTGACTCATTTAGATCAAATAGTGGGATTAACCATAACATTATAATACCCCTTTGGCTTAAAGAGCGAATATTTTCGATGATTCGGTGATGGAATTCGAGTGTCCTGACCACCAGGTTATGTCAGGATAATACGTTATCTACGCTCTGTGAACTACGATAATAGAATCCTGTAGTTTATGATTGTTAGTCCGTAAACTTACCGGTGACTCTTTGAATGACTATGAAGTAAACATGTTACACATGTTCAAAAGTTTGTTTCTTTTAAATCAAAGCAACGTTGGACTGTCTGTTTTACAACACTGTCGAGAATCGAATCCCGAATCTTAGTGTTTTTTAAGTACTTAGATTCACCTTTGTTCCACCACGGGGACTAGTAAGAGAGTTATAAAGCTTTACAGAATATATGACAATGATAAAATCACGTTTTTTATCTGATCTTCAGCTCGTGAACAAATCAGTTTATTTATAAATCTTTCTAAAAATAATTTTTTGAATCACTTGTATGTTCGTTCTTAAGCACAAAGCTACACGGTGGGCTATCTGTGTGGAATTTAGGCCTTCCGTTAAGTCACTAGGGGCGTTTTTAAGAAGTGTTTGTAAATTACTTTGAAATTAAGCACAAAAGTTAAGGCTATTACCACCACGGGTGTCGAAACTCGGTTTCTAGTTTTTAAGTTCGCAAACTTTCTGCTGAAACACTAGAGGGAGATTTTCTAACTTAATGGCATATTTAGAAATATTAGTAATGTACCACTATCGTTGTCAGCCTCAAAGAAACAATTAACTTTCACTAAATCTTTCAACGTGTTTATATTATTTTATGATAATTTCTAATATATAATCTCTTCCCAATATATTTTGATTTTAGATTAAATGCGTATTTAGTCTCACATGAAACTCGATAGATGTCGTATAAACTTTCAAAATCAAATCATATAAAACATCGCATATGCATAGGCCCCAGCACGGTCAGATGGTTAAAGCACTCGACTCGTAATCCGAGAGTCGTGGTTCGAATCTCCGTCACATTAAAGATGCTCGCCCTCTCAGCCGTGGGAACGTTATAATGTAACGGTCACTTCCGCTATTAGTCAGCGTAAAAGAGAAGCCCCAGAGTTGGCAGTGGGTGGTAATGACTGGTTGGCGTCCCTCCAGTTTTACGCTGCTAAATTAGAGATGGCTGGCGCAAATAGCGCTTGTGTAGCTTTGCGCGAAATCCAAAAAAACGCAAACAAAAACGGAGAATGCATTTTAAAACAGGCAGCGAATTGAAAGTGAACGCAAAACAAACGTTGAAGGAATCTTTTTATATGTTGTAATTGTAAAAGGTATTATGTACCAGGAGCAAAGTCGAAATAAACAGCTCAGCCCTTTGAAGGTAAAATAAAACATGTTATTGAACGTCATCAAGTACAAAAATGCAAACTTTTTAGAAGAATTAGTAACTCGAGCATTTAATTAAACGAATAACAGACAAAACGTGAATTATTTAATATAAAAAAATTAGTTTGTTTTCTCTCGCTGATTCATATCACACGTGTGAACTACATGAAAATAATTATTCTTCGTTAGTAGGAGGGGTAGCGAGACGAACATTGTGACGATATTAAAATTAGTTAAGGGAGTTACCGACAAAGTAACTGAGTTTTAATAAAATGCTTGGTAGAATAACAGTTTTTACATTCGTAATTTTTTAACATGAACTGTGCCTTGTGTGTGACACGAGTAGCCATCTAGTGGCACAGTGGCATGTCTGTGTACTTACAACGATAGAATCTGGGTTTCTATATCCGTAATGGGCAGAGCAAAGATAGCCCATTGTGTAGCTTTGTGCTTAAATAGAAACAACAACACATGAGTTAAATGACCAGGTCAAAAGCACGAAAGTATACGTACAGCTATCAGAAATGTATGGCCAGGTGGGTTAAGGTGCTCTACTCGTAATTTGAGGGTCGCAGGTTCGAATCCCCATGGCACCATACATGCTCGCCCTTTCAGCCGTAGGGGCGTTATAATGTGCCGATCAATCCCACTATTCATTTGTAAACGAGTAACCCAAGAGTCCGCAGTGAGTGGTGGTGACTAGCTGCCTTCCCTCTAGTCTTACACTGTTAAATTAGGAACGGCTAGCGCAGATAGCCCTCGTGTAGCTTTGTGCGAAATTTAAAAGAAACAAATTCTACATTATTTTTTTACCGACGAATAATTGAATGGACAGTCACATCATAACGCCCCCACGGCTGAAAGGGCGAGCTTGTTTGGTGTGACGGAGATTCAAACCCACGCCCCTCGGATTACCAGTCGAGCGCCCTAACCACCTGACCATGCTGAATCTTAAAAACTTCTGCTTACCACGGTTATCGAAACCCAGTTTCATCCTAAATGTAGTATTACCAAGGAATGGCAGCGCAGCCATACAACAACTCTTCTCGCAAAGCTTTTATTAGGTGTGAAAATCACAGAGTCGCCTGTTATGGCTGTAATATCACACGTTTTAAAGTGCCGAACATGTCGAGACTCGAATCCCGAATCTTCCGATTCTGAGCCCTTTTTTATCATTAAGCGATGTGCTGTCTTTTAACAAGAATTATTACAAATTTTCTATTTATTTGTAACGGAAGATTGTTTGTTTGTTTGTTTGTTTGTTTTAGAATTTCGCGCAAAGCTACTCGAGGGCTATCTGCGCTAGCCGTCTCTAATTTAGCTGTATAAGACTAGAGGGAAGGCAGCTTGTCATCACTACCCACCGCCAACTCTTGGGCTACTGTTTTACTATCGAATAGTAGGATTGACCGTCACATTATAACGCTCCCACAGCTGAAAGGGCGATCACGTTTGGTGCGACCGGGATTCGAACCTGGGATCCTCAGATTACGAGTCGAACGCCTTAACCAACCTGGCCAGTAACGGAAGAGATCCATGAAGAGTACCTCCAGTGATTCAACGCTGAGTGTGGGGACTTCTACCGTTAAAATCTGAATTTCGATAACCGAGGTGAGCACAGTAGATATAGCTCCCTCTGTGTAATTTTACTTTTAATAAAAACAAATGGCAGTGTGAAGAGAAAAAATTCAGCACAAAGGAAGCTGTCGTTTCAAATGAACTATATCATGTATGTTTTATGTAAATCGGGATCCCTGGTTCACATCTCGTTGTCGTAAAATCTCGAACCTCACTTTAGGGCCACATTTGCATTATAAAAGTAGCTGTCAAATATCACTGTTTCATTCGGGTGGGTAGTACAGTTATTGGAAATACTCAAGGTTTATATTAGCGATAAGTGGGTTCATTGTTCGCAACTCATCGTCGCGAATTCCCCTTTAGGGCTACAGGTGCGTTATAAACTCGACTTTCAAATTCCATTGTATAATTAGATTAGTCCAAGAACTGACAGTGTGGTTAATATAGACTCGATGTCTTGTCTATCACTTGTTGAGAATTACGGACAGCTAGCGTAGATAACCTTTGTTTAGCTTTCCACGACTATCTTAAAACGAAGGTAAAACTAATTAATTTTAGTGTAAATTACGTTTCGATACATCTTCAAGTCAGGATCTATATAACGAAACGCTTTGTCCTAACTTCTTGTTTCGCTAAATATCTATACTTATTTTCCGTATAGTAACTTTGGAAACTTTAATCTTTGACATTTTATTTAAGGGGCTGTGAGACTTGCAAGTTATGTTTCTCTTTTGAGGGATATAATTAACCCGTAGCTGTGGGGTTCCCCGACTCGCTGGTCGTCAGTTATCTTCTTGTCAATTTTCAAATCAGTCGCTTTTCATATCCTGGTTAATGCTGTAAACATAAGATTACATAACCTTATGAAGTTATCAACAGGAAGTATCAACAAAGGAGGGTTAAAGTTCATATGTAAACCTACGTATGTAAACCTACGCAAGATATTGAAGATCTTAGGTCATCCTTAGACAAGACGATGAGCTGTTTACATTCTGTTTTAAAAGTTACACAACAGAGAGTAAAATTGTCTCTTTTCATCAGTGTAAGAACATTTAACACAACTCTAGTACTCAACATTTCCTTAAAGATGCATACCACATTGTAAAACCAGTTTATTAATATCATACAACGGTATGATAAAAATTTATACAGCCTTAACGTTAAACAGCATCAGTGTAAGCTCTAATTACATTACTATGCAACGTATTTGATTTTAGAAATAAGTTGGTCTTTCTTTGATCATTAGAAACCGTATTAATGCAATTTTTCTGCATGTGTAATAAATGTTAACTAAACACAAGTTCTGAGACGGTTTGATTTAGTTATGAAAAACTTTATTATAATAAAGTCAAGCCGTTTCAGAACTTGTATTTTCTTAAAAATGGGTTCCTCTTTATTGAAAATTAACTAAATCTGTGTTTTACTTTGACTTAAAGGCCAACTGTTTATTCACCATTAGTATAGATTACCTGGGTGTAACCAATGTTGAAACATAGCCATAATATGGCGTTTATATGTTTCGTTTATGACATTTCCCAGACAACTGGTCGTCCAACATGCGTGCAAGTGTGATTTTATGGTTCACACTTAACCCTTACGTGTACTTATGCAAGTATGTGTTATAATTTTCGTTCCACATACTGCTTGTGCACTAGTAGAACTAGATTGTTGTGTACCTTACGTACATACATATATACATACGCAAGTATAGTCTTAAGATACATTTTAACTACACGTGGGCTCGTACAGAGTGATTCTGTCGTTTGTACTTACGTATAGTTGTATACGTGTTTCTTTTATGGTTCACACCAACACGTAAATGTAAGTAAGCGTACAGTGTTATGCTTCAGATATCAATTTGTATATTAAAATATTTGCGACATAAAACCTCTGTTCATATTGGTCATATAATTTAATGAAGTGCTGAGTGCACTTCTTGGACAAAGTTCTATAAAAAAAAAACATGATCTATCGTTTAAATTACACTCCCGTACACAGCTTGTACGTTGCGAACAAATTGATCATGTTATTCGTGTACGCATTTCTTACAACCAAAATGTCATAAAACACTTTTCTCGCTGAATAAAAGTCGATTGTTATGGCATTTTGGCGGGCAAATATAATAAAGTAGTCTTAGTAAAGAACGTTTACTTTAAGCTATAGCAAATATTTTGTTTCTATCAAACATGCCGCCCCCCACCCATGCAGGGACAAGTACATGGTAACTTTATAACTTGGCGATCATTGTAAGGAAGCAATTTTTCAGTTAAAGTCAAATAAGCTCCCCAGCGGCATGTCTTCGGACTCATAACGCTAGAAATTTGGTTTTGATACCTGTGGTGGGTAGAGCACATATAGCTCTTTGTGTAGCTCTGTGCTTATTTCAAAATATAAAGTAACCTAAATAATAACAACTGTTTTTCTTTCGTTTACAACTGATCATGACTGGTATACTGTTCTGTACAGGCGAATATTTCGTGTTCTGTGTCATTTTTCTGCAAACGCTGGCTTAGGTTTCATTAATTCAAGATCGCAAACACTGACATGTGGGAATGGTTTCTTCAGAAATGTAACTATTAACTCCAGAACCAATAGGTACTGATATGTGAATATAGTTTCTACAGAAATTGGAAAAACTGTTAATTCTAAGTTGCATAGATATTGAGGTGTGAATATAGATTTTATAGAAGTGTTTGTTTGTTTTTTGTTTTATGGAATTTCGCACAAAGCTACTCGAGGGCTATCTGTGCTAGCCGTCCCTAATTTGGCAGTGTAAGACTAGAGGGAAGACAGCTAGTCATCACCACCCACCGCCAACTCTTGGGCTACTCTTTTACCAACGAATAGTGGGATTGACCGTCACATTATAACGCCCCCACGGCTGGGAGGGCGAGCATGTTTAGCGCGACGCGAGCGCGAACCCGCGACCCTCGGATTACGAGTCGCACGCCTTACGCGCTTGGCCATGCCGGGCCTTTATAGAAGTGTGAAAAACTGTTAGTTTCAAGATCCATACAAAAGATGTGTAAATAATTTCTGTACAAGTGTAAAAACTGCTAATTCCAAGATCCACAGAAACTGAAGTGGGAAAATAGTTTCTATAGAAGTGTGAAAACTGTTGATTCCAGAATCTAAACAAACTGAAATGTGTAAATAATTTCTGTGCAAGTGTGAATAAATATTTATATTTCTTTTCCAGAAAACCATGAAAGTGACATCATGTGCGGTTTGGCTTCCGAATTACCTAGTGCAGACGAGTGTATCATCTAGTGCAGACGAGTGTATTACCTAGTGCAGACGAGTGTATCATCTAGTGCAGACGAGTGTATTACCTGGTGCAGACGAGTGTATTACCTAGTGCAGACGAGTGTATTAAAATGTTTCCATCATGTTTTCACTCTATGTTTCACAGTTTTGGCACCATAGCGCTGTGCCTTTCCTCGGTAAAAGTTGAACGTACCTTATCTAGACAATTTTCGTAATGTGTACGAATCCCGTAAGTTGCA
The DNA here is from genome assembly GCF_004210375.1 of Tachypleus tridentatus. Lineage (NCBI taxonomy): Eukaryota > Metazoa > Arthropoda > Merostomata > Xiphosura > Limulidae > Tachypleus > Tachypleus tridentatus. The sequence continues at coordinate 32,708,758 of NC_134835.1, forward strand.
CAATTGTAAATCACTCTTCGCCTGTGACATAGACATTCGGCCGTAATGTGTTTCAAATCAATGAAGCTTTTTTAACGTTACTGAAAACGTTTTATTTGTAACGAAATTTAAAGATATCGTGCCACTGGTCATTTAGAATAAAGACCTATGGTCATGAAACCTGTTTATTACCTAATGTATGCTGGACTTCTTTGTCCATTTGCTCACGCGAACTTTTTGTTTCAATTGGAGAATTTAGGTCCGCCGGTTGCTTTTGAGAATATAATGACAAATGCTGGTTGTCTTTTGCAGTCATCTCCAGGTTTCTGGTCAACTGTGTCAATTGTTTGAGAGAGTCCATAGAGACATCTTGTGGAAACTGTAGTCGTTCTGTACTGACCCTTGTTTGATCAGCTTCTAGTCAGCCTTTTGTTCTTACCATCAAGGAAACGTTTTATCACCTCTGCTAGTCCTGTATTTTACTATCATCAATGAACTTCGCTGTTAATCTAAAGACTTATTAAAAACACGCTGCGTTTTATTCACTTTTATACAAATTTAAAATGTGCATGTCACATCACATGGCATACCATCAAAGACACTTGTTTTGCTTGCTTATTTGTTTGCTTTTCCAACAAATCCACGTTGTGCTGTTTACTGTGTGTTTTTTCTTATAGCAAAGCCACAGCGGACTATCTGCTGAGTCCACCGAGGGGGATCGAACCCCTGATTTTAACGTTGTAAATCGGTAGACTTATCGCAGAGTTGTGTACTATGCCCACAGCTAGCTATGTCTAAGTTATATTAATTAATGATGATGCTTTAAGAGTATGACAGGTATGCATCGTGAGGACAAGTATGCACAGAGAATATTGGATTATTTGTTGTTGTTTTTAATTTCACGCAAAGCCACGCAAGGATTATCTGCGCTAGCCATCCATAATTTAGCAGTATAAGATTAGAGGGAAGGCAGCTAGTAATCACTACCCACAGCCAACTCTTGGGCTATTCTTTTACCAACGAATAGCGGAATTGACCGTAACATTATAACCTCACCATGAACATCTTCGGTGTGACGGTTATTTGAGCTCACGACCCTCAGATTACAAGTCGAGCTCTCTAACCACCTGGCTGTACCCGGTCCAAGTCCTTTCTGAACCACACGTTTCCTGTCATTCATTTTATTAATTTTTTGTAAGTTTTCGGCTATCTTTTGGAAAATATAGTTTTACAGAATAAATATGTAGGTTTATATATATAATAAATATGTGTTATTTTGGTTTTATCTCTGCCTCCTTGATTACCTCTTACTTCACGTTTTTTGAAGAGGTCAACTTTGGAAACCGTCTATCTGTTGGCTCTTTTAATTAAAGTATACATCAGTGAGTTATATTCCAAATTTTGTGATTTGTTTTTTCGTAACTCACATGTTATTTCTTTAGGTTCACTCAAAATCTAGATATTAATTCTTCTTGTAGAAGTTTACTGAGAAATGTTTAAAAAGTTAAAGAAGTAATTTCCAGTATACGAAAAGCTGAAAATTCGAAATCTTTTTAAATAAGAAAGAAAGTAAACCTTACCAAGACGCTACTCGAATGGATTTTGTTTTCGATTTGTTGGCGTAAAGAACCGAAAGAGAATAATGTGTAATCTAAAGGATTCGTGTAAAAAAATGAGTTAACCAAATATTCAATCTGCTCACTGCGTGTTTCTTAAGTTCTTTAATTTCAATAAGCTCGCTAATTATTTCAACATTACAAATATTACACGGAAAAGGAAATACAATGATTGAAAACATTAAAGTTATCCATTTGGGGACTGTCTAATTTAAAACAATGTGCATTAATTAAATAAATTACCTAAGCCTCAGACAAGGTTTAAAGGTTAATGCCCTTACTATCTTATTAGTCTTAATAACATACCACTAAAATTAAACCTACTTCCGGACTTTTTCTATAATATTATTCTACACACATGTTTTGTTCGTTTGTTGTTTTTAAATGTAAGGCATCATTGGACTCTTTGCTATGACCACAAATGGGAATGGAACCGTAACTTTACCGCTGACCCACCGGAGGGCAAAGACAGGTGACGTTAAAGCTAAAAAGTTATATTCTAATACAGTTGATAAAGGCACATACATATTTACTCTGTATGAAATCGTGTCGTTACTTTATGTAATTTTTAACTTGATGGTTATTTCAGGAAACAGAACTAACGTAATCATGTGTTATTGGCTCGGCATGGCCACCTGGGTTAAGGGTTCGAATCCCCGTCGCACCACACATGCTCACCCTTTCAGCCGTGGGAGCGTTATAATGTGACGATCAGTCCCACTATTCGTTGGTAGAAGAGTGGCCCAAGAGTTGGCGAGGGGTGGTGATGACTAATTGCCTTCCCTCTAGTCTTACACTGCTAAATTAGGGATGGCTAGCGTAGATAGCCCTCGTGCAGCCTTGCGCGAAATTCAAAAGCTAAAAATATCATGTGTTATTCAAGGTACCTTCGCGCATTACACAACTTTGCTTTTTAGAATTTTCTGACACTATCGATATTTTTAGCTTGTACAAAAATTACGCTTTTTGATTGGTCTCGCTAACAAATTATTCCTCGTGGTTCTGTAAAGAAATCTTTGTTTAAGTTTTAACGATTTGAAATTGTTCTGAGGTGTTTAATTCTTTACCTTAAATGCATAATAACATATCTTCAACATGAGGAATTTTTATCTAAGTCCCATATGATGTTTGAACAAGATGAAAATGTTTCAAACTCTTTAAGTGCTTACCTTAAATACATTGGAATATCTTTTCAACACTGAAGTGTTTTATGGCCTAACGAAACAAGCGTTATTAACAGTTAGAGACGAAACTTGTTCTTGTGATTGCATAAGTTACGTTATCAACTATATAGTGCCCCCCAGTGGCTTAGTGATATGTCTGCGGACTTACAACGCTAAAATCCGGGTTTCGATACCCGTGGTGGGCAGAGCACAGATAGCCTATTGTGTAGCTTTGTGCTTAATACAAAACAACACCAACAAACAACAACTTCATATTGCTCACGGTACACAATTCTTTCAGCCAAAGAAACAAGAAAATACCTCTCATAGACCTATGCTCAAACTTTTAATGACAAAGGCAAAATATGTTTCAAAGATAAATAAATATATCCCGTTACATTTTTATGAACGTTTCGACAAATTGCAGTTTTATTGACTTCCTGTTTGAAATCTTACATTTGAGTCAATGTATAAGGGTTTAATATTTACGGAGCCCTGTATATGGCTAGGTGGTTAGAGCGCTTGGCTTGTTATATGAGGGTCGCAGGTTCGAATCCCCGTCCCACCAAACATTCTCGCCCTTTCAGCCATGGGGGCGTTATTATGTAAAGGTATAATTCGTTGGTAAATGAGTAGTCCAAGAGTTGGCGGTGGGTGGTGATGACTAATTGCCTTCCCTCTAGTCTTACACTGCTAAATTAGGGATGGCTAGCGTAGATAGCCCTCGTGCAGCCTTGCGCGAAATTCAAAAGCTAAAAATATCATGTGTTATTCAAGGTACCTTCGCGCATTACACAACTTTGCTTTTTAGAATTTTCTGACACTATCGATATTTTTAGCTTGTACAAAAATTACGCTTTTTGATTGGTCTCGCTAACAAATTATTCCTCGTGGTTCTGTAAAGAAATCTTTGTTTAAGTTTTAACGATTTGAAATTGTTCTGAGGTGTTTAATTCTTTACCTTAAATGCATAATAACATATCTTCAACATGAGGAATTTTTATCTAAGTCCCATATGATGTTTGAACAAGATGAAAATGTTTCAAACTCTTTAAGTGCTTACCTTAAATACATTGGAATATCTTTTCAACACTGAAGTGTTTTATGGCCTAACGAAACAAGCGTTATTAACAGTTAGAGACGAAACTTGTTCTTGTGATTGCATAAGTTACGTTATCAACTTCATATTGCCCCCAGTGGCTTAGTGATATGTCTGCGGACTTACAACGCTAAAATCCGGGTTTCGATACCTGTGGTGGGCAGAGCACAGATAGCCTATTGTGTAGCTTTGTGCTTAATACAAAACAACACCAACAAACAACAACTTCATATTGCTCACGGTACACAATTCTTTCAGCCAAAGAAACAAGAAAATACCTCTCATAGACCTATGCTCAAACTTTTAATGACAAAGGCAAAATATGTTTCAAAGATAAATAAATATATCCCGTTACATTTTTATGAACGTTTCGACAAATTGCAGTTTTATTGACTTCCTGTTTGAAATCTTACATTTGAGTCAATGTATAAGGGTTTAATATTTACGGAGCCCTGTATATGGCTAGGTGGTTAGAGCGCTTGGCTTGTTATATGAGGGTCGCAGGTTCGAATACCCGTCCCACCAAACATTCTCGCCCTTTCAGCCATGGGGGCGTTATTATGTAAAGGTATAATTCGTTGGTAAATGAGTAGTCCAAGAGTTGGCGGTGGGTGGTGATGACTAGCTGCCTTCCTTCTAGTCTTACACTGCTAAATTAGGGACGACTAGCGCAGATAGCCCTCGTGTAGCTTTGCGTGAAATTCAAAAACAAACAAGAAATCTAATATTTGCGGTACATACTTATCATACCTTGTCAGCGGGATCGTTAATCAATATAACTTAAACATAGCTATTTACTCCAATCACTCACGTTACGGGCTACGTGTGGTAAAAAATATCGTACTTTTATATCATTTAGATTAGAAATTCAAACTCCAGGAAATATCAACTGGTTGAACAAAGCTGAAAACTGCGACATTTGTTTTTGTTCCAGTCATCTTCTTAATAAACGCAACGTTTTAACTCTGTGGTCAGATTGAGGTTAGACAAAAAGAGTCTCTGTTTACAACATTCTCCTTGAACGACGAATCGTTTTTCATCTCCAACATCTCTTTCCTTTTTCACACGATAACCAATGAAAGATTCTGTAACATTCAATCTTTAAAAGTATACATCGCAAAAAGAGTTTAATTGGACGTTACGAATATTAAATATCCTCAAGGCTCGTCAAACAAACCTCTTATACGAAGACTTTCTTTCTCTGTAATACGACTCGGGAAAAATACTGAGATGATTTATTCCTTTTATTGTCTGTCTCAAAATATAAGAACTTCAGCGTATCTAATAATTGATGGAAGTAAACGCTAATCGAAAGGTGGTTTTTCCCCTCTAGGTGGTATTAATATTACGTTCCATTACAACTGTTACTTCTGGGAATTAATATCCAAAATAACGACCGTCTCATTTAGGAAAATTACACAATGTTTACTCAACGAGCGAATTCTTAGTGAGGTCTTAGGTGTTTAGGGTTAACTCTAATGACTATCAATCTATCTAGTAACTTGACTATCCGTCATGACTTTTATAAATTTGTCTTTTAATATGTTTGGTCGTCTTTCTATCTGCCCGTTATTTATTTTAATTATGTGTTGGCCATCATTCTTTCTCTTCCTTTCTTTATATATATATATATATATAAATTATTTTCTGTAACCATCTATTTATTAATTTTTTTATCCATATCTAACGTCTTTATCGATTCTTAGCTGAAGAACATTAAAATAACTACAGCTTTGTTTTTATATTTGTCATTATCATTATAATACGAAAAACTAGCACTGAAGTTCGTCACAAAACTTAAGACTCGTCACATGAAAATCATTATATTACTGAATATTTTAAGGGTTTGCAAAACAGTTTTAAACGGTTATACTTATCAGTTTATCATAACTTAGATTCGTTTCTGCCACATTGCTGTCCTTGAAAGAGTTCCTGTTTTTAGTTCAAACTTTTATTATGATCTGCAAGACCAGTTAACAGAAAGTGAAGGAACGTTTTGTTTTTTATTAACAGCTACTTCACAAGTCATTCTTGTGGACCAGTTAACAGAGAGTGAAGGAACGTTTTGTGTGCTTTATTAACAGCTACTTCACAAGTCATTCTTGTGGACCATATAACAGAAAGTGAAGGAACGTTTTGTTTTTTATTAACAGCTACTTCACAAGTTATTCTTGTGGAACAGTTAACAGAAAGTGAAGGAACGTTTTGTTTTTTATTAACAGCTACTTCACAAGTTATTCTTGTGGACCATATAACAGAAAGTGAAGGAACGTTTTGTTTTTTATTAACAGCTACTTCACAAGTCATTCTTGTGGAACAGTTAACAGAAAGTGAAGGAACGTTTTGTTTTTTTTATTAACAGCTACTTCACAAGTTATTCTTGTGTACCAGTTAACAAGGAGTGTGTTCGTGTAAGTTTCATTACTATCATTGGTTGGTCCTCCGCTAGTACAGCGGTAAGTCTACGGATTTATAACGCTAAAATCAGGAACTCGATTGGAAGTAAGAGATAGCCCGACGTGAGTTTCCTGTCACAAAACACACATACATCATTGGGTGATATAAAATATATTTCTAGCAAACCCATGAAAAAGCAATTTTTGCATCTGGAATAATGAAAGAACACTAAAACTAGGGGCCCCGGCATGACCAGGTGGTTAAAGCACTCGACTTGTAATCCCAGGGTCTCGGGTTTGAATCCCCTTCACATCAAACATGCTCACTCTTTCAGCCGTGGGAGCGTTATAACATGACGGTCAATCACATTATTCGTTAGAAAAGGAGTAGTCCAAGAGTTGGCGGAGTGTGGTGATGATTATCTGCCTTCTCACTAGTCTTACACTGTTAAATTAGGGACCGCTAGCGCAGATAACCCTCGTATAGTTTTTCGCGAAATTCAAAGCAAATCAAACCAAAGTAAAACTAGGATTTTTCTGTTGACAAAAGTAATTTCAATATTTATTTAATAGAAATCATTAAAGATTTTAATTAATATTTAAATAAGATGTTTTATATTTCAATAATAAGGTAGTTTTCATTTGTCAGAATGAAAATGCATATTTCTATTTTAATTGAATCATTGCCAAATCAGGAAAGCGGAATCTATCAAAGTAATCATAAGTTTTCATCTGAGTCGTTCTTCTTACTATAACGTTCTTATTTCACTTTAAAACATCCCTTTGACATTTTAAAGATAGAGGTATTTGAAATAGTCATTTTGTAGTAACCTATGTTTCCGAAAATCAAATACAACTAAATTATCCATTTCTTGTAAGATATTCGTCTATGTTAATCACGTAAAAACCGAACAGGGTTTGTCATACGTCCACAATCTCTAAATGTTTTCTTGCTTCCTCTCGCAACGTTTTGAAATATTCCATCACCTCATAGGATTTCTATCGCAACAAGAAGTTTTCTTGTCCATTGGTATCAGGTAAGTGGTTTGAGTTTGCCAAGCTCGGATGATTTAGTCGAAAGGTTTGACGTTCCTTCGGGTCAACTTACAGCATTATCATCTTCGAAAACATCAAACAAATAACAGCGTCTGCTTTCTTGTTTGGATATTATGATATTGAGTGGCTTCCAAGGTCTCGTTGCTTTGTTATTACATGCTGTGTACTTGTAACGTTTCACTTATCTTTATAAACATTGAAAAATCATTGTATTTCTTTCCTTTTCTCTATGTAGAAAATCGACGTTCATGAATACTATGAACTGCCAACGACTAAAAATACTTTCAGAAGAACTGTGCCTTTCTTAGATAACTAATAACATTTCAGAACAATTTAAAGTCCGGAAACAATTATCGACATAATTTCAAAAACTCATACATTTAATGTTAACTGAGGTCATTTTAGGAGAATCAATGAAGATTATAGCAAAAGTAAATTATTGGAAGTTGGAGTCGATTCGTATTAACTTAGATGAGTTATGAGCATGAAAGTTAAAAAAGAATGTTTAACAATAATCTGATCATCGAAGTTTTCAACAATCTTGACTTGTCTGTATCATTGTTAGAGACATGAATCCTCTACTTGACTTGTCTGTATCATTGTTAGAGATATGAATCCTCTACTTGACTTGTCTGTATCATTGTTACAGACATGAATCCTCTACTTGACTTGTCTCTATCATTGTTAGAGATATGAATCCTCTACTTGACTTGTCTGTATCATTGTTAGAGATATGAATCCTCTACTTGACTTGTCTGTATCATTGTTAGAGATATGAATCCTCTACTTGACTTGTCTGTATCATTGTTAGAGATATGAATCCTCTACTTGACTTGTCTGTATCATTGTTTAGAGATATGAATCCTCTACTTGACTTGTCTGTATCATTGTTAGAGATATGAATCCTCTACTTGACTTGTCTGTATCATTGTTAGAGATATGAATCCTCTACTTGACTTGTCTGTATCATTGTTAGAGATATGAATCCTCTACTTGACTTGTCTGTATCATTGTTAGAGATATGAATCCTCTACTTGACTTGTCTGTATCATTGTTAGAGATATGAATCCTCTACTTGACTTGTCTGTATCATTGTTAGAGACATGAATCCTCTACTTGACTTGTCTGTATCATTGTTAGAGATATGAATCTCTACTTGACTTGTCTGTATCATTGTTAGAGACGTGATGAATCCTCTACTTGACTTGTCTGTATCATTGTTAGAGATATGAATCCTCTACTTGACTTGTCTGTATCATTGTTAGAGATATGAATCCTCTACTTGACTTGTCTGTATCATTGTTAGAGATATGAATCCTCTACTTGACTTGTCTGTATCATTGTTAGAGATATGAATCCTCTACTTGACTTGTCTGTATTGTTAGAGATATGAATCCTCTACTTGACTTGTCTGTATCATTGTTAGAGATATGAATCCTCTACTTGACTTGTCTGTATCATTGTTAGAGACATGAATCCTCTACTTGACTTGTCTGTATCATTGTTAGAGATATGAATCCTCTACTTGACTTGTCTGTATCATTGTTAGAGATATGAATCCTCTACTTGACTTGTCTGTATCATTGTTAGAGATATGAATCCTCTACTTGACTTGTCTGTATCATTGTTAGAGACATGAATCCTCTACTTGACTTGTCTGTACATTGTTAGAGACATGAATCTCTACTTGACTTGTCTGTATCATTGTTAGAGATATGAATCCTCTACTTGACTTGTCTGTATCATTGTTAGAGACATGAATCCTCTACTTGACTTGTCTGTATCATTGTTAGAGATATGAATCCTCTACTTGACTTGTCTGTATCATTGTTAGAGACATGAATCCTGACTTGTCTGTATCATTGTTAGAGATATGAATCTTGACTTGTCTGTATCATTGTTAGAGACATGAATCCTCTACTTGACTTGTCTGTATCATTGTTAGAGATATGAATCCTCTACTTGACTTGTCTATATCATTGTTAGAGATATGAATCCTCTACTTGACTTGTCTGTATCATTGTTAGAGATATGAATCCTCTACTTGACTTGTCTGTATCATTGTTAGAGATATGAATCCTCTACTTGACTTGTCTGTATCATTGTTAGAGATATGAATCCTCTACTTGACTTGTCTGTATCATTGTTAGAGATATGAATCCTCTACTTGACTTGTCTGTATCATTGTTAGAGATATGAATCCTCTACTTGACTTGTCTGTATCATTGTTAGAGATATGAATCCTCTACTTGACTTGTCTGTATCATTGTTAGAGATATGAATCCTCTACTTGACTTGTCTGTATCATTGTTAGAGACATGAATCCTCTACTTGACTTGTCTGTATCATTGTTAGAGATATGAATCCTCTACTTGACTTGTCTGTATCATTGTTAGAGATATGAATCCTCTACTTGACTTGTCTGTATCATTGTTAGAGATATGAATCCTCTACTTGACTTGTCTGTATCATTGTTAGAGATATGAATCCTCTACTTGACTTGTCTGTATCATTGTTAGAGATATGAATCCTCTACTTGACTTGTCTGTATCATTGTTAGAGATATGAATCCTCTACTTGACTTGTCTGTATCATTGTTAGAGATATGAATCCTCTACTTGACTTGTCTGTATCATTGTTAGAGATATGAATCCTCTACTTGACTTGTCTGTATCATTGTTAGAGACATGAATCCTCTACTTGACTTGTCTGTATCATATCATTGTTAGAGAATATGAATCCTCTACTTGACTTGTCTGTATCATTGTTAGAGATGAATCCTCTACTTGACTTGTCTGTATCATTGTTAGAGATATGAATCCTCTACTTGACTTGTCTGTATCATTGTTAGAGATATGAATCCTCTACTTGACTTGTCTGTATCATTGTTAGAGATATGAATCCTCTACTTGACTTGTCTGTATCATTGTTAGAGATATGAATCCTCTACTTGACTTGTCTGTATCATTGTTAGAGATATGAATCCTCTACTTGACTTGTCTGTATCATTGTTAGAGATATGAATCCTCTACTTGACTTGTCTGTATCATTGTTAGAGATATGAATCCTCTTGACTTGACTTGTCTTGTTATCTTGTTATCCTCTACTTGTTGTCTGTAGAGAGATATGAATCCTCTACTTGACTTGTCTGTATCATTGTTAGAGATATGAATCCTCTACTTGACTTGTCTGTATCATTGTTAGAGATATGAATCCTCTACTTGACTTGTCTGTATCATTGTTAGAGATATGAATCCTCTACTTGACTTGTCTGTATCATTGTTAGAGATATGAATCCTCTACTTGACTTGTCTGTATCATTGTTAGAGATATGAATCCTCTACTTGACTTGTCTGTATCATTGTTAGAGATATGAATCCTCTACTTGACTTGTCTGTATCATTGTTAGAGATATGAATCCTCTACTTGACTTGTCTGTATCATTGTTAGAGATATGAATCCTCTACTTGACTTGTCTGTATCATTGTTAGAGATATGAATCCTCTACTTGACTTGTCTGTATCATTGTTAGAGATATGAATCCTCTACTTGACTTGTCTGTATCATTGTTAGAGATATGAATCCTCTACTTGACTTGTCTGTATCATTGTTAGAGATATGAATCCTCTACTTGACTTGTCTGTATCATTGTTAGAGATATGAATCCTCTACTTGACTTGTCTGTATCATTGTTAGAGACATGAATCCTCTACTTGACTTGTCTGTATCATTGTTAGAGATATGAATCCTCTACTTGACTTGTCTGTATCATTGTTAGAGATATGAATCCTCTACTTGACTTGTCTGTATCATTGTTAGAGATATGAATCCTCTACTTGACTTGTCTGTATCATTGTTAGAGACATGAATCCTCTACTTGACTTGTCTGTTATCATTGTTAGAGATATGAATCCTCTACTTGACTTGTCTGTATCATTGTTAGAGATATGAATCCTCTACTTGACTTGTCTGTATCATTGTTAGAGACATGAATCCTCTACTTGACTTGTCTGTATCATTGTTAGAGATATGAATCCTCTACTTGACTTGTCTGTATCATTGTTAGAGATCCTCTACTTGACTTGTCTGTATCATTGTTAGAGATATGAATCCTCTACTTGACTTGTCTGTATCATTGTTAGAGATATGAATCCTCTACTTGACTTGTCTGTATCATTGTTAGAGATATGAATCCTTACTTGATCTTGTTAGAGATATGATCATTGACTTGTTAGAGAGATATGAATCCTCTACTTGACTTGTCTGTATCATTGTTAGAGATATGAATCCTCTACTTGACTTGTCTGTATCATTGTTAGAGATATGAATCCTCTACTTGACTTGTCTGTATCATTGTTAGAGATATGAATCCTCTACTTGACTTGTCTGTATCATTGTTAGAGATATGAATCCTCTACTTGACTTGTCTGTATCATTGTTAGAGATCCTCTACTTGAATCCTCTACTTGACTTGTCTTGTATCATTGTTAGAGATATGAATCCTCTACTGAATCCTCTACTTTAGAGACATGAATCCTTGTCTTGACTTGTCTATATCATTGTTAGAGATATGAATCCTCTACTTGACTTGTCTGTATCATTGTTAGAGACATGAATCCTCTACTTGACTTGTCTGTATCATTGTTAGAGATATGAATCCTCTACTTGACTTGTCTGTATCATTGTTAGAGATATGAATCCTCTACTTGACTTGTCTGTATCATTGTTAGAGATATGAATCCTCTACTTGACTTGTCTGTATCATTGTTAGAGATGAATCCTCTACTTGACTTGTCTGTATCATTGTTAGAGATATGAATCCTCTTGTTACTTGACTTGTCTGTATCATTGTTAGAGATATGAATCCTCTACTTGACTTGTCTGTATCATTGTTAGAGATATGAATCCTCTACTTGACTTGTCTGTATCATTGTTAGAGATCATTGTTAGAGATATGAATCCTCTACTTGACTTGTCTGTATCATTGTTAGAGATATGAATCCTCTACTTGACTTGTCTGTATCATTGTTAGAGATATGAATCCTCTACTTGACTTGTCTGTATCATTGTTAGAGATATGAATCCTCTACTTGACTTGTCTGTATCATTGTTAGAGACATGAATCCTCTACTTGACTTGTCTGTATCATTGTTAGAGATATGAATCCTCTACTTGACTTGTCTGTATCATTGTTAGAGATATGAATCCTCTACTTGACTTGTCTGTATCATTGTTAGAGATATGAATCCTCTACTTGACTTGTCTGTATCATTGTTAGAGATATGAATCCTCTACTTGACTTGTCTGTATCATTGTTAGAGACGTGAATCCTCTACTTGACTTGTCTATATCATTGTTAGAGATATGAATCCTCTACTTGACTTGTCTGTATCATTGTTAGAGACGGAATCCTCTACTTGACTTGTCTATATCATTCTTAGAGATATGAATCCTCTACTTGACTTGTCTGTATCATTGTTAGAGACATGAATCCTCTACTTGACTTGTCTGTATCATTGTTAGAGATCCTCTACTTGACTTGTCTGTATCATTGTTAGAGACATGAATCCTCTACTTGACTTGTCTGTATCATTGTTAGAGATATGAATCCTCTACTTGACTTGTCTGTATCATTGTTAGAGACATGAATCCTCTACTTGACTTGTCTGTATCATTGTTAGAGATATGAATCCTCTACTTGACTTGTCTGTATCATTGTTAGAGATATGAATCCTCTACTTGACTTGTCTGTATCATTGTTAGAGATATGAATCCTCTTGACTTGTCTGACTTGTCTGTATCATTGTTAGAGATATGAATCCTCTACTTGACTTGTCTGTATCATTGTTAGAGATATGAATCCTCTACTTGACTTGTCTGTATCATTGTTAGAGATATGAATCCTCTACTTGACTTGTCTGTATCATTGTTAGAGATATGAATCCTCTACTTGACTTGTCTGTATCATTGTTAGAGACGTGAATCCTCTACTTGACTTGTCTGTATCATTGTTAGAGATATGAATCCTCTACTTGACTTGTCTGTATCATTGTTAGAGAGATATGAATCCTCTACTTGACTTGTCTGTATCATTGTTAGAGACATGAATCCTCTACTTGACTTGTCTGTATCATTGTTAGAGATATGAATCCTCTACTTGACTTGTCTGTATCATTGTTAGAGATATGAATCCTCTACTTGACTTGTCTTGTATCATTGTTAGAGAGAGATATGAATCCTCTACTTGACTTGTCTGTATCATTGTTAGAGATATGAATCCTCTACTTGACTTGTCTGTATCATTGTTAGAGATATGAATCCTCTACTTGACTTGTCTGTATCATTGTTAGAGACATGAATCCTCTACTTGACTTGTCTGTATCATTGTTAGAGATATGAATCCTCTACTTGACTTGTCTGTATCATTGTTAGAGATATGAATCCTCTACTTGACTTGTCTGTATCATTGTTAGAGACGTGAATCCTCTACTTGACTTGTCTGTATCATTGTTAGAGATATGAATCCTCTACTTGACTTGTCTGTATCATTGTTAGAGATATGAATCCTCTACTTGACTTGTCTGTATCATTGTTAGAGACATGAATCCTCTACTTGACTTGTCTGTATCATTGTTAGAGACATGAATCCTCTACTTGACTTGTCTATATCATTCTTAGAGATATGAATCCTCTACTTGACTTGTCTATATCATTGTTAGAGACGTGAATCCTCTCCTCTACTTGACTTGTCTATATCATTGTTAGAGATATGAATCCTCTACTTGACTTGTCTATATCATTGTTAGAGATATGAATCCTCTACTTGACTTGTCTGTATCATTGTTAGAGACATGAATCCTCTACTTGACTTGTCTATATCATTGTTAGAGACATGAATCCTCTACTTGACTTGTCTATATCATTGTTAGAGACGTGAATCCTCTACTTGACTTGTCTATATCATTGTTAGAGATATGAATCCTCTACTTGACTTGTCTATATCATTGTTAGAGATATGAATCCTCTACTTGACTTGTCTGTATCATTGTTAGAGATATGAATCCTCTACTTGACTTGTCTGTATCATTGTTAGAGATATGAATCCTCTACTTGACTTGTCTGTATCATTGTTAGAGACGTGAATCCTCTACTTGACTTGTCTGTATCATTGTTAGAGATATGAATCCTCTACTTGACTTGTCTGTATCATTGTTAGAGATATGAATCCTCTACTTGACTTGTCTGTATCATTGTTAGAGATATGAATCCTCTACTTGACTTGTCTGTATCATTGTTAGAGATATGAATCCTCTACTTGACTTGTCTGTATCATTGTTAGAGATATGAATCCTCTACTTGACTTGTCTGTATCATTGTTAGAGATATGAATCCTCTACTTGACTTGTCTGTATCATTGTTAGAGATCACTTGACTTGTCTGTATCATTGTTAGAGACATGAATCCTCTACTTGACTTGTCTGTATCATTGTTAGAGATATGAATCCTCTACTTGACTTGTCTGTATCATTGTTAGAGACATGAATCCTCTACTTGACTTGTCTGTATCATTGTTAGAGATCCTCTACTTGACTTGTCTGTATCATTGTTAGAGACATGAATCCTCTACTTGACTTGTCTGTATCATTGTTAGAGACATGAATCCTCTACTTGACTTGTCTGTATCATTGTTAGAGATATGAATCCTCTACTTGACTTGTCTATATCATTGTTAGAGATATGAATCCTCTTGACTTGTCTACTTGTTAGAGATATGAATCCTCTCTTGACTTGTCTAGAGTTAGAGATATGAATCCTCTACTTGACTTGTCTGTATCATTGTTAGAGATATGAATCCTCTACTTGACTTGTCTGTATCATTGTTAGAGATATGAATCCTCTACTTGACTTGTCTGTATCATTGTTAGAGACTCCTCTACTTGACTTGTCTGTATCATTGTTAGAGATATGAATCCTCTACTTGACTTGTCTGTATCATTGTTAGAGATATGAATCCTCTACTTGACTTGTCTATATCATTGTTAGAGAGATATGAATCCTCTACTTGACTTGTCTATATCATTGTTAGAGATATGAATCCTCTACTTGACTTGTCTGTATCATTGTTAGAGATATGAATCCTCTACTTGACTTGTCTGTATCATTGTTAGAGATATGAATCCTCTACTTGACTTGTCTGTATCATTGTTAGAGATATGAATCCTCTACTTGACTTGTCTGTATCATTGTTAGAGATATGAATCCTCTACTTGACTTGTCTGTATCATTGTTAGAGATATGAATCCTCTACTTGACTTGTCTGTATCATTGTTAGAGATATGAATCCTCTACTTGACTTGTCTGTATCATTGTTAGAGATATGAATCCTCTACTTGACTTGTCTGTATCATTGTTAGAGACATGAATCCTCTACTTGACTTGTCTGTATCATTGTTAGAGATATGAATCCTCTACTTGACTTGTCTGTATCATTGTTAGAGACATGAATCCTCTACTTGACTTGTCTGTATCATTGTTAGAGATATGAATCCTCTACTTGACTTGTCTGTATCATTGTTAGAGATATGAATCCTCTACTTGACTTGTCTGTATCATTGTTAGAGATATGAATCCTCTACTTGACTTGTCTGTATCATTGTTAGAGACATGAATCCTCTACTTGACTTGTCTATATCATTCTTAGAGATATGAATCCTCTACTTGACTTGTCTCCATTGTTAGAGACATGAATCCTCTACTTGACTTGTCTGTATCATTGTTAGAGATATGAATCCTCTACTTGACTTGTCTGTATCATTGTTAGAGACATGAATCCTCTTGACTTGTCTGTATCATTGTTAGAGACATGAATCTCTACTTGACTTGTCTGTATCATTGTTAGAGATATGAATCCTCTACTTGACTTGTCTGTATCATTGTTAGAGATATGAATCCTCTACTTGACTTGTCTGAATATCATATCATTGTTAGAGATATGAATCCTCTACTTGACTTGTCTGTATCATTGTTAGAGATATGAATCCTCTACTTGACTTGTCTGTATCATTGTTAGAGATAATCCTCTACTTGACTTGTCTGTATCATTGTTAGAGATATGAATCTTCTACTTGACTTGTCTGTATCATTGTTAGAGATATGAATCCTCTACTTGACTTGTCTGTATCATTGTTAGAGATATGAATCCTCTACTTGACTTGTCTGTATCATTGTTAGAGATATGAATCCTCTACTTGACTTGTCTGTATCATTGTTAGAGACATGAATCCTCTACTTGACTTGTCTGTATCATTGTTAGAGACATGAATCCTCTACTTGACTTGTCTATATCATTGTTAGAGATATGAATCCTCTACTTGACTTGTCTATATCATTGTTAGAGATATGAATCCTCTACTTGACTTGTCTGTATCATTGTTAGAGACATGAATCCTCTACTTGACTTGTCTGTATCATTGTTAGAGATATGAATCCTCTACTTGACTTGTCTGTATCATTGTTAGAGATATGAATCCTCTACTTGACTTGTCTGTATCATTGTTAGAGATATGAATCCTCTACTTGACTTGTCTGTATCATTGTTAGAGATATGAATCCTCTACTTGACTTGTCTGTATCATTGTTAGAGACATGAATCCTCTACTTGACTTGTCTGTATCATTGTTAGAGATATGAATCCTCTACTTGACTTGTCTGTATCATTGTTAGAGATATGAATCCTCTACTTGACTTGTCTGTATCATTGTTAGAGATATGAATCCTCTACTTGACTTGTCTGTATCATTGTTAGAGATATGAATCCTCTACTTGACTTGTCTGTATCATTGTTAGAGATATGAATCCTCTACTTGACTTGTCTGTATCATTGTTAGAGACATGAATCCTCTACTTGACTTGTCTGTATCATTGTTAGAGACATGAATCCTCTACTTGACTTGTCTGTATCATTGTTAGAGACACTGAATCCTCCTCTACTTGACTTGTCTATATCATTGTTAGAGATATGAATCCTCTACTTGACTTGTCTATATCATTGTTAGAGATATGAATCCTCTACTTGACTTGTCTGTATCATTGTTAGAGATATGAATCCTCTACTTGACTTGTCTATATCATTGTTAGAGACATGAATCCTCTACTTGACTTGTCTGTATCATTGTTAGAGACGTGAATCCTCTACTTGACTTGTCTATATCATTGTTAGAGATATGAATCCTCTACTTGACTTGTCTGTATCATTGTTAGAGACATGAATCCTCTACTTGACTTGTCTGTATCATTGTTAGAGATATGAATCCTCTACTTGACTTGTCTGTATCATTGTTAGAGATATGAATCCTCTACTTGACTTGTCTGTATCATTGTTAGAGATATGAATCCTCTACTTGACTTGTCTGTATCATTGTTAGAGATATGAATCCTCTACTTGACTTGTCTGTATCATTGTTAGAGATATGAATCCTCTACTTGACTTGTCTGTATCATTGTTAGAGATATGAATCCTCTACTTGACTTGTCTGTATCATTGTTAGAGATATGAATCCTCTACTTGACTTGTCTGTATCATTGTTAGAGATATGAATCCTCTACTTGACTTGTCTGTATCATTGTTAGAGACTAAATCCACTACTTGACTTGTCTGTATCATTGTTAGAGAATCCTCTATGAATCCTCTACTTGACTTGTCTGTATCATTGTTAGAGATATGAATCCTCTACTTGACTTGTCTGTATCATTGTTAGAGATATGAATCCTCTACTTGACTTGTCTGTATCATTGTTAGAGATATGAATCCTCTACTTGACTTGTCTGTTGTTAGAGATCCTCTACTTGACTTGTCTGTATCATTGTTAGAGATATGAATCCTCTACTTGACTTGTCTGTATCATTGTTAGAGATATGAATCCTCTACTTGACTTGTCTGTATCATTGTTAGAGATATGAATCCTCTACTTGACTTGTCTGTATCATTGTTAGAGATATGAATCCTCTACTTGACTTGTCTGTATCATTGTTAGAGATATGAATCCTCTACTTGACTTGTCTGTATCATTGTTAGAGACATGAATCCTCTACTTGACTTGTCTGTATCATTGTTAGAGATATGAATCCTCTACTTGACTTGTCTGTATCATTGTTAGAGATATGAATCCTCTACTTGACTTGTCTGTATCATTGTTAGAGATATGAATCCTCTACTTGACTTGTCTGTATCATTGTTAGAGATATGAATCCTCTACTTGACTTGTCTGTATCATTGTTAGAGATATGAATCCTCTACTTGACTTGTCTGTATCATTGTTAGAGATATGAATCCTCTACTTGACTTGTCTGTATCATTGTTAGAGATATGAATCCTCTACTTGACTTGTCTGTATCATTGTTAGAGATATGAATCCTCTACTTGACTTGTCTGTATCATTGTTAGAGATATGAATCCTCTACTTGACTTGTCTGTATCATTGTTAGAGATATGAATCCTCTACTTGACTTGTCTGTATCATTGTTAGAGACATGAATCCTCTACTTGACTTGTCTGTATCATTGTTAGAGATATGAATCCTCTACTTGACTTGTCTGTATCATTGTTAGAGACATGAATCCTCTACTTGACTTGTCTGTATCATTGTTAGAGATATGAATCCTCTACTTGACTTGTCTGTATCATTGTTAGAGATATGAATCCTCTACTTGACTGGTTTTGTAATTGATAGAGACGTGAATCCTCTACTTGACTGTCTGTATCATTGTTAGAGACATGAATCCTCTACTTGACTTGTCTGTATCATTGTTAGATACATGAATCCTCTACTTGAATCCTCTACTTGACTTGTCTGTATCATTGTTAGAGACATGAATCCTCTACTTGACTTGTCTGTATCATTGTTAGAGATATGAATCCTCTACTTGACTTGTCTGTATCATTGTTAGAGATATGAATCCTCTACTTGACTTGTCTATATCATTCTTAGAGATATGAATCCTCTACTTGACTTGTCTATATCATTCTTAGAGATATGAATCCTCTACTTGACTTGTCTATATCATTGTTAGAGACATGAATCCTCTACTTGACTTGTCTATATCATTGTTAGAGACATGAATCCTCTACTTGACTTGTCTATATCATTGTTAGAGACATGAATCCTCTACTTGACTTGTCTGTATCATTGTTAGAGATATGAATCCTCTACTTGACTTGTCTATATCATTGTTAGAGATATGAATCCTCTACTTGACTTGTCTATATCATTGTTAGAGACATGAATCCTCTACTTGACTTGTCTGTATCATTGTTAGAGATATGAATCCTCTACTTGACTTGTCTGTATCATTGTTAGAGATATGAATCCTCTACTTGACTTGTCTGTATCATTGTTAGAGATGAATCCTCTACTTGACTTGTCTGTATCATTGTTAGAGATATGAATCCTCTACTTGACTTGTCTGTATCATTGTTAGAGATATGAATCCTCTACTTGACTTGTCTGTATCATTGTTAGAGATATGAATCCTCTACTTGACTTGTCTGTATCATTGTTAGAGATATGAATCCTCTACTTGACTTGTCTGTATCATTGTTAGAGATATGAATCCTCTACTTGACTTGTCTGTATCATTGTTAGAGATATGAATCCTCTACTTGACTTGTCTGTATCATTGTTAGAGATATGAATCCTCTACTTGACTTGTCTGTATCATTGTTAGAGATATGAATCCTCTACTTGACTTGTCTGACTATCATTGTTAGAGATATGAATCCTCTACTTGACTTGTCTGTATCATTGTTAGAGATATGAATCCTCTACTTGACTTGTCTGTATCATTGTTAGAGATATGAATCCTCTACTTGACTTGTCTGTATCATTGTTAGAGATATGAATCCTCTACTTGACTTGTCTGTATCATTGTTAGAGATATGAATCCTCTACTTGACTTGTCTGTATCATTGTTAGAGACATGAATCCTCTACTTGACTTGTCTGTATCATTGTTAGAGATATGAATCCTCTACTTGACTTGTCTGTATCATTGTTAGAGATATGAATCCTGTCTGTATCATTGTTAGAGATATGAATCCTCTACTTGTCTGTATCATTGTTAGAGATATGAATCTGACTATCATTGTTAGAGATGAATCCTCTACTTGACTTGTCTGTATCATTGTTAGAGATATGAATCCTCTACTTGACTTGTCTGTATCATTGTTAGAGATATGAATCCTCTACTTGACTTGTCTGTATCATTGTTAGAGATATGAATCCTCTACTTGACTTGTCTGTATCATTGTTAGAGATATGAATCCTCTACTTGACTTGTCTGTATCATTGTTAGAGACATGAATCCTCTACTTGACTTGTCTGTATCATTGTTAGAGATATGAATCCTCTACTTGACTTGTCTGTATCATTGTTAGAGATATGAATCCTCTACTTGACTTGTCTGTATCATTGTTAGAGATATGAATCCTCTACTTGACTTGTCTGTATCATTGTTAGAGATATGAATCCTCTACTTGACTTGTCTGTATCATTGTTAGAGACATGAATCCTCTACTTGACTTGTCTGTATCATTGTTAGAGATATGAATCCTCTACTTGACTTGTCTGTATCATTGTTAGAGATATGAATCCTCTACTTGACTTGTCTGTATCATTGTTAGAGATATGAATCCTCTACTTGACTTGTCTGTATCATTGTTAGAGATATGAATCCTCTACTTGACTTGTCTGTATCATTGTTAGAGATATGAATCCTCTACTTGACTTGTCTGTATCATTGTTAGAGATATGAATCCTCTACTTGACTTGTCTGTATCATTGTTAGAGATATGAATCCTCTACTTGACTTGTCTGTATCATTGTTAGAGATATGAATCCTCTACTTGACTTGTCTGTATCATTGTTAGAGAGACATGAATCCTCTACTTGACTTGTCTGTATCATTGTTAGATATATGAATCCTCTACTTGACTTGTCTGTATCATTGTTAGAGACATGAATCCTCTACTTGACTTGTCTGTATCATTGTTAGAGATATGAATCCTCTACTTGACTTGTCTATCATTGTTAGAGACATGAATCACTTGACTTGTCTGTATCATTGTTAGATATATGAATCTTCTACTTGACTTGTCTGTATCATTGTTAGAGACATGAATCCTCTACTTGACTTGTCTGTATCATTGTTAGAGATATGAATCCTCTACTTGACTTGTCTGTATCATTGTTAGAGATATGAATCCTCTACTTGACTTGTCTGTATCATTGTTAGAGATATGAATCCTCTACTTGACTTGTCTGTATCATTGTTAGAGATATGAATCCTCTACTTGACTTGTCTGTATCATTGTTAGAGACATGAATCCTCTACTTGAGAGACATGAATCTTGACTTGTCTGTATCATTGTTAGAGACATGAATCCTCTACTTGACTTGTCTATATCATTGTTAGAGATATGAATCCTCTACTTGACTTGTCTATATCATTGTTAGAGACATGAATCCTCTACTTGACTTGTCTATATCATTGTTAGAGATATGAATCCTCTACTTGACTTGTCTATATCATTGTTAGAGACATGAATCCTCTACTTGACTTGTCTCTACTTGACTATCATTGTTAGAGACATGAATCCTCTACTTGACTTGTCTATATCATTGTTAGAGACATGAATCCTCTACTTGACTTGTCTATATCATTGTTAGAGACATGAATCCTCTACTTGACTTGTCTATATCATTGTTAGAGATATCATTGTTATGAATCCTCTACTTGACTTGTCTATATCATTGTTAGAGACATGAATCCTCTACTTGACTTGTCTATATCATTGTTAGAGACATGAATCCTCTACTTGACTTTGTCTATCTATATCATTGTTAGAGATATCATGAATCCTCTACTTGACTTGTCTATATCATTGTTAGAGATATGAATCCTCTACTTGACTTGTCTGTATCATTGTTAGAGACATTGTTAGACTTGATCATTGTTAGAGATGAATCCTCTACTTGACTTGTCTGTATCATTGTTAGAGACATGAATCCTCTACTTGACTTGTCTGTATCATTGTTAGAGATATGAATCCTCTACTTGACTTGTCTGTATCATTGTTAGAGATATGAATCCTCTAATCCTCTACTTGACTTGTCTGTATCATTGTTAGAGATATGAATCCTCTACTTGACTTGTCTGTATCATTGTTAGAGATATGAATCCTCTACTTGACTTGTCTGTATCATTGTTAGAGATATGAATCCTCTACTTGACTTGTCTGTATCATTGTTAGAGACATGAATCCTCTACTTGACTTGTCTGTATCATTGTTAGAGATCCTCTACTTGACTTGTCTGTATCATTGTTAGAGATATGAATCCTCTACTTGACTTGTCTGTATCATTGTTAGAGATATGAATCCTCTACTTGACTTGTCTGTATCATTGTTAGAGATATGAATCCTCTACTTGACTTGTCTGTATCATTGTTAGAGATATGAATCCTCTACTTGACTTGTCTGTATCATTGTTAGAGATATGAATCCTCTACTTGACTTGTCTGTATCATTGTTAGAGATATGAATCCTCTACTTGACTTGTCTGTATCATTGTTAGAGATATGAATCCTCTACTTGACTTGTCTGTATCATTGTTAGAGATATGAATCCTCTACTTGACTTGTCTGTATCATTGTTAGAGACATGAATCCTCTACTTGACTTGTCTGTATCATTGTTAGAGATATGAATCCTCTACTTGACTTGTCTGTATATCACTTGACCTCTACTTGACTTGTCTGTATCATTGTTAGAGATATGAATCCTCTACTTGACTTGTCTGTATCATTGTTAGAGATATGAATCCTCTACTTGACTTGTCTGTATCATTGTTAGAGATATGAATCCTCTACTTGACTTGTCTGTATCATTGTTAGAGATATGAATCCTCTACTTGACTTGTCTGTATCATTGTTAGAGACATGAATCCTCTACTGAATCCTCTACTTGACTTGTCTGTATCATTGTTAGAGATATGAATCCTCTACTTGACTTGTCTGTATCATTGTTAGAGACTGAATCCTCTACTTGACTTGTCCATATCATTCTTAGAGATATGAATCCTCTACTTGACTTGTCTTGTATCATTGTTAGAGAGATATGAATCCTCTACTTGACTTGTCTGTATCATTGTTAGAGAGATATGAATCCTCTACTTGACTTGTCTGTATCATTGTTAGAGACATGAATCCTCTACTTGACTTGTCTGTATCATTGTTAGAGATATGAATCCTCTACTTGACTTGTCTGTATCATTGTTAGAGATATGAATCCTCTACTTGACTTGTCTGTTAGAGATCCTCTATTGACTTGTCTGTATCATTGTTAGAGATATGAATCCTCTACTTGACTTGTCTGTATCATTGTTAGAGATCCTCTACTTGACTTGTCTGTATCATTGTTAGAGATATGAATCCTCTACTTGACTTGTCTGTATCATTGTTAGAGAATCCTCTACTGAATCCTCTACTTGACTTGTCTGTATCATTGTTAGAGACATGAATCCTCTACTTGACTTGTCTGTATCATTGTTAGAGATGAATCCTCTACTTGACTTGTCTGTATCATTGTTAGAGACGGAATCCTCTACTTGACTTGTCTATATCATTCTTAGAGATATGAATCCTCTACTTGACTTGTCTGTATCATTGTTAGAGATATGAATCCTCTACTTGACCTGTCTGTATCATTGTTAGAGACTCTACTTGACTTGTCTGTATCATTGTTAGAGATATGAATCCTCTACTTGACTTGTCTGTATCATTGTTAGAGATATGAATCCTCTACTTGACTTGTCTGTATCATTGTTAGAGATATGAATCCTCTACTTGACTTGTCTGTATCATTGTTAGAGATATGAATCCTCTACTTGACTTGTCTGTATCATTGTTAGAGATATGAATCCTCTACTTGACTTGTCTGTATCATTGTTAGAGATATGAATCCTCTACTTGACTTGTCTGTATCATTGTTAGAGATATGAATCCTCTACTTGACTTGTCTGTATCATTGTTAGAGACATGAATCCTCTACTTGACTTGTCTGTATCATTGTTAGAGACGGAATCCTCTACTTGACTTGTCTGTATCATTGTTAGAGAATCATGAATCCTCTACTTGACTTGTCTGTATCATTGTTAGAGACATGAATCCTCTACTTGACTTGTCTGTATCATTGTTAGAGACATGAATCCTCTTGACTTGTCTGTATCTTCTACTTGACTTGTCTATATCATTGTTAGAGAATCCTCTATGAATCCTCTACTTGACTTGTCTGTATCATTGTTAGAGATATGAATCCTCTACTTGACTTGTCTATATCATTCTTAGAGATATGAATCCTCTACTTGACTTGTCTATATCATTGTTAGAGATATGAATCCTCTACTTGACTTGTCTATCATTGTTAGAGATATGAATCCTCTACTTGACTTGTCTATATCATTGTTAGAGATATGAATCCTCTACTTGACTTGTCTGTATCATTGTTAGAGACATGAATCCTCTACTTGACTTGTCTGTATCATTGTTAGAGACATGAATCCTCTACTTGACTTGTCTGTATCATTGTTAGAGACATGAATCCTCTACTTGACTTGTCTGTATCATTGTTAGAGATATGAATCCTCTACTTGACTTGTCTGTATCATTGTTAGAGATATGAATCCTCTACTTGACTTGTCTGTATCATTGTTAGAGATATGAATCCTCTACTTGACTTGTCTGTATCATTGTTAGAGATATGAATCCTCTACTTGACTTGTCTGTATCATTGTTAGAGATATGAATCCTCTACTTGACTTGTCTGTATCATTGTTAGAGATATGAATCCTCTACTTGACTTGTCTGTATCATTGTTAGAGATATGAATCCTCTACTTGACTTGTCTGTATCATTGTTAGAGATATGAATCCTCTACTTGACTTGTCTGTATCATTGTTAGAGATGAATCCTCTACTTGATTGTATCATTGTTAGAGATATGAATCCTCTACTTGACTTGTCTGTATCATTGTTAGAGATATGAATCCTCTACTTGACTTGTCTGTATCATTGTTAGAGATATGAATCCTCTACTTGACTTGTCTGTATCATTGTTAGAGATATGAATCCTCTACTTGACTTGTCTGTATCATTGTTAGAGATATGAATCCTCTACTTGACTTGTCTGTATCATTGTTAGAGATATGAATCCTCTACTTGACTTGTCTGTATCATTGTTAGAGATATGAATCCTCTACTTGACTTGTCTGTATCATTGTTAGAGATATGAATCCTCTACTTGACTTGTCTGTATCATTGTTAGAGATATGAATCCTCTACTTGACTTGTCTGTATCATTGTTAGAGATATGAATCCTCTACTTGACTTGTCTGTATCATTGTTAGAGACATGAATCCTCTACTTGACTTGTCTGTCATTGTTAGAGATATGAATCCTCTACTTGACTTGTCTGTATCATTGTTAGAGATATGAATCCTCTACTTGACTTGTCTGTATCATTGTTAGAGATATGAATCCTCTACTTGACTTGTCTGTATCATTGTTAGAGATATGAATCCTCTACTTGACTTGTCTGTATCATTGTTAGAGATATGAATCCTCTACTTGACTTGTCTGTATCATTGTTAGAGATATGAATCCTCTACTTGACTTGTCTGTATCATTGTTAGAGATATGAATCCTCTACTTGACTTGTCTGTATCATTGTTAGAGATATGAATCCTCTACTTGACTTGTCTGTATCATTGTTAGAGATATGAATCCTCTACTTGACTTGTCTGTATCATTGTTAGAGACACTTGACTTGTCTATATCATTGTTAGAGATATGAATCCTCTACTTGACTTGTCTGTATCATTGTTAGAGACATGAATCCTCTACTTGACTTGTCTGTATCATTGTTAGAGATATGAATCCTCTACTTGACTTGTCTGTATCATTGTTAGAGATATGAATCCTCTACTTGACTTGTCTGTATCATTGTTAGAGATATGAATCCTCTACTTGACTTGTCTGTATCATTGTTAGAGATATGAATCCTCTACTTGACTTGTCTGTATCATTGTTAGAGATCATTGTTAGAGAAATCCTCTACTTGACTTGTCTGTATCATTGTTAGAGATATGAATCCTCTACTTGACTTGTCTGTATCATTGTTAGAGATATGAATCCTACTTGACTTGACTTGTCATTGTTATCATTGTTATCATTGTTAGAGATGAATCCTCTACTTGACTTGTCTGTATCATTGTTAGAGATATGAATCCTCTACTTGACTTGTCTGTATCATTGTTAGAGATATGAATCCTCTACTTGACTTGACTTGTCTTGTTATCATTTGTCTATCATTGTTAGAGACATGAATCCTCTTGACTTGACTTGTCTCTACTTGACTTGTCTGTATCATTGTTAGAGACATGAATCCTCTACTTGACTTGTCTGTATCATTGTTAGAGATATGAATCCTCTACTTGACTTGTCTGTATCATTGTTAGAGACATGAATCCTCTACTTGACTTGTCTGTATCATTGTTAGAGATATGAATCCTCTACTTGACTTGTCTGTATCATTGTTAGAGATATGAATCCTCTACTTGACTTGTCTGTATCATTGTTAGAGATATGAATCCTCTACTTGACTTGTCTGTATCATTGTTAGAGACATGAATCCTCTACTTGACTTGTCTGTATCATTGTTAGAGACATGAATCCTCTACTTGACTTGTCTGTATCATTGTTAGAGATATGAATCCTCTACTTGACTTGTCTGTATCATTGTTAGAGACATGAATCCTCTACTTGACTTGTCTGTATCATTGTTAGAGATATGAATCTCTACTTGACTTGTCTGTATATCATTGTTAGAGAGACATGAATCCTCTACTTGACTTGTCTGTATCATTGTTAGAGACATGAATCCTCTACTTGACTTGTCTCTACTTGACTTGTCTGTATCATTGTTAGAGACATGAATCCTCTACTTGACTTGTCTGTATCATTGTTAGAGACATGAATCCTCTACTTGACTTGTCTGTATCATTGTTAGAGACATGAATCCTCTACTTGACTTGTCTGTATCATTGTTAGAGACATGAATCCTCTACTTGACTTGTCTGTATCATTGTTAGAGATATGAATCCTCTACTTGACTTGTCTGTATCATTGTTAGAGATATGAATCCTCTACTTGACTTGTCTGTATTATTGTTAGAGACATGAATCCTCTACTTGACTTGTCTGTATCATTGTTAGAGATATGAATCCTCTACTTGACTTGTCTGTATCATTGTTAGAGACATGAATCCTCTACTTGACTTGTCTGTATCATTGTTAGAGACGTGAATCCTCTACTTGACTTGTCTATATCATTCTTAGAGATATGAATCCTCTACTTGACTTGTCTATATCATTCTTAGAGATATGAATCCTCTACTTGACTTGTCTATATCATTGTTAGAGATCCTGAATCCTCTACTTGACTTGTCTCTACTTGACTTGTCTATATCATTGTTAGAGATATGAATCCTCTACTTGACTTGTCTGTATCATTGTTAGAGACATGAATCCTCTACTTGACTTGTCTGTATCATTGTTAGAGATCCTCTACTTGACTTGTCTGTATCATTGTTAGAGATATGAATCCTCTACTTGACTTGTCTGTATCATTGTTAGAGACTTGTGAATCCTCTACTTGACTTGTCTGTATCATTGTTAGAGATATGAATCCTCTACTTGACTTGTTGTCTGTATCATTGTTAGAGATATGAATCCTCTACTTGACTTGTCTGTATCATTGTTAGAGATATGAATCCTCTACTTGACTTGTCTGTATCATTGTTAGAGAATCCTCTATGAATCCTCTACTTGACTTGTCTGTATCATTGTTAGAGATATGAATCCTCTACTTGACTTGTCTGTATCATTGTTAGAGATATGAATCCTCTACTTGACTTGTCTGTATCATTGTTAGAGATATGAATCCTCTACTTGACTTGTCTGTATCATTGTTAGAGATATGAATCCTCTACTTGACTTGTCTGTATCATTGTTAGAGATATGAATCCTCTACTTGACTTGTCTGTATCATTGTTAGAGATATGAATCCTCTACTTGACTTGTCTGTATCATTGTTAGAGATATGAATCCTCTACTTGACTTGTCTGTATCATTGTTAGAGATATGAATCCTCTACTTGACTTGTCTGTATCATTGTTAGAGATATGAATCCTCTACTTGACTTGTCTGTATCATTGTTAGAGATATGAATCCTCTACTTGACTTGTCTGTATCATTGTTAGAGATATGAATCCTCTACTTGACTTGTCTTGTATCATTGTTAGAGATATGAATCCTCTACTTGACTTGTCTGTATCATTGTTAGAGACATGAATCCTCTACTTGACTTGTCTGTATCATTGTTAGAGACATGAATCCTCTACTTGACTTGTCTGTATCATTGTTAGAGACATGAATCCTCTACTTGACTTGTCTGTATCATTGTTAGAGACATGAATCCTCTACTTGACTTGTCTGTATCATTGTTAGAGACATGAATCCTCTACTTGACTTGTCTGTATCATTGTTAGAGACATGAATCCTCTACTTGACTTGTCTGTATCATTGTTAGAGACATGAATCCTCTACTTGACTTGTCTGTATCATTGTTAGAGATATGAATCCTCTACTTGACTTGTCTGTATCATTGTTAGAGACATGAATCCTCTACTTGACTTGTCTGTACTTGACTTGACTTGTCTGTATCATTGTTAGAGACATGAATCCTCTACTTGACTTGTCTATATCATTGTTAGAGACATGAATCCTCTACTTGACTTGTCTATATCATTGTTAGAGACATGAATCCTCTACTTGACTTGTCTGTATCATTGTTAGAGACATGAATCCTCTACTTGACTTGTCTATATCATTGTTAGAGACATGAATCCTCTACTTGACTTGTCTGTATCATTGTTAGAGACATGAATCCTCTACTTGACTTGTCTGTATCATTGTTAGAGATATGAATCCTCTACTTGACTTGTCTGTATCATTGTTAGAGACATGAATCCTCTACTTGACTTGTCTGTATCATTGTTAGAGATATGAATCCTCTACTTGACTTGTCTGTATCATTGTTAGAGATATGAATCCTCTACTTGACTTGTCTGTATCATTGAGATCCCTCTACTTGACTTGTCTATATCATTGTTAGAGATATGAATCCTCTACTTGACTTGTCTGTATCATTGTTAGAGATATGAATCCTCTACTTGACTTGTCTGTATCATTGTTAGAGACATGAATCCTCTACTTGACTTGTCTGTATCATTGTTAGAGACATGAATCCTCTACTTGACTTGTCTGTATCATTGTTAGAGATATGAATCCTCTACTTGACTTGTCTGTATCATTGTTAGAGATATGAATCCTCTACTTGACTTGTCTGTATCATTGTTAGAGATATGAATCCTCTACTTGACTTGTCTGTATCATTGTTAGAGATATGAATCCTCTACTTGACTTGTCTGTCATTGTTAGAGATATGAATCCTCTACTTGACTTGTCTGTATCATTGTTAGAGATATGAATCCTCTACTTGACTTGTCTGTATCATTGTTAGAGATATGAATCCTCTACTTGACTTGTCTGTATCTTGTTATTGTTAGAGATATGAATCCTCTACTTGACTTGTCTGTATCTTGTTAGAGATATGAATCCTCTACTTGACTTGTCTGTATCATTGTTAGAGATATGAATCCTCTACTTGACTTGTCTGTATCATTGTTAGAGATATGAATCCTCTACTTGACTTGTCTGTATCATTGTTAGAGATATGAATCCTCTACTTGACTTGTCTGTATCATTGTTAGAGATATGAATCCTCTACTTGACTTGTCTGTATCATTGTTAGAGATATGAATCCTCTACTTGACTTGTCTGTATCATTGTTAGAGATATGAATCCTCTACTTGACTTGTCTGTATCATTGTTAGAGACATGAATCCTCTACTTGACTTGTCTGTATCATTGTTAGAGATATGAATCCTCTACTTGACTTGTCTGTATCATTGTTAGAGATATGAATCCTCTACTTGACTTGTCTGTATCATTGTTAGAGATATGAATCCTCTACTTGACTTGTCTGTATCATTGTTAGAGATATGAATCCTCTACTTGACTTGTCTGTATCATTGTTAGAGATGAATGAATCCTTGTTAGAGATATGAATCTTGACTTGTCTGTATCATTGTTAGAGATATGAATCCTCTACTTGACTTGTCTGTATCATTGTTAGAGATATGAATCCTCTACTTGACTTGTCTGTATCATTGTTAGAGATATGAATCCTCTACTTGACTTGTCTGTATCATTGTTAGAGATATGAATCCTCTACTTGACTTGTCTGTATCATTGTTAGAGATATGAATCCTCTACTTGACTTGTCTGTATCATTGTTAGAGATATGAATCCTCTACTTGACTTGTCTGTATCATTGTTAGAGATATGAATCCTCTACTTGACTTGTCTGTATCATTGTTAGAGATATGAATCCTCTACTTGACTTGTCTGTATCATTGTTAGAGATATGAATCCTCTACTTGACTTGTCTGTATCATTGTTAGAGATATGAATCCTCTACTTGACTTGTCTATCATTGTTAGAGATATGAATCCTCTACTTGACTTGTCTGTATCATTGTTAGAGATATGAATCCTCTACTTGACTTGTCTGTATCATTGTTAGAGACATGAATCCTCTACTTGACTTGTCTGTATCATTGTTAGAGATATGAATCCTCTACTTGACTTGTCTGTATCATTGTTAGAGATATGAATCCTCTACTTGACTTGTCTGTATCATTGTTAGAGATATGAATCCTCTACTTGACTTGTCTGTATCATTGTTAGAGATATGAATCCTCTACTTGACTTGTCTGTATCATTGTTAGAGATATGAATCCTCTACTTGACTTGTCTGTATCATTGTTAGAGATATGAATCCTCTGTTGACTTGTCTGTATCATTGTTAGAGATATGAATCCTCTACTTGACTTGTCTGTATCATTGTTAGAGATATGAATCCTCTACTTGACTTGTCTGTATCATTGTTAGAGATATGAATCCTCTACTTGACTTGTCTGTATCATTGTTAGAGATATGAATCCTCTACTTGACTTGTCTGTATCATTGTTAGAGATATGAATCCTCTACTTGACTTGTCTGTATCATTGTTAGAGATATGAATCCTCTACTTGACTTGTCTGTATCATTGTTAGAGACATGAATCCTCTACTTGACTTGTCTGTATCATTGTTAGAGACTCCTCTTGACTTGTCTATATCATTGTTAGAGACTTCTACTTGACTTGTCTATATCATTGTTAGAGACATGAATCCTCTACTTGACTTGTCTATATCATTGTTAGAGACATGAATCCTCTACTTGACTTGTCTGTATCATTGTTAGAGACATGAATCCTCTACTTGACTTGTCTGTATCATTGTTAGAGACATGAATCCTCTACTTGACTTGTCTGTATCATTGTTAGAGACATGAATCCTCTACTTGACTTGTCTGTATCATTGTTAGAGACATGAATCCTCTACTTGACTTGTCTGTATCATTGTTAGAGACATGAATCCTCTACTTGACTTGTCTGTATCATTGTTAGAGATATGAATCCTCTACTTGACTTGTCTATATCATTGTTAGAGACATGAATCCTCTACTTGACTTGTCTATATCATTCTTAGAGATATGAATCCTCTACTTGACTTGTCTATATCATTGTTAGAGACGTGAATCCTTTACTTGACTTGTCTATATCATTGTTAGAGATATGAATCCTCTACTTGACTTGTCTGTATCATTGTTAGAGACATGAATCCTCTACTTGACTTGTCTGACATGATCTTGACTTGTCTATATCATTGTTAGAGATATGAATCCTCTACTTGACTTGTCTGTATCATTGTTAGAGACATGAATCCTCTACTTGACTTGTCTATATCATTGTTAGAGACATGAATCCTCTACTTGACTTGTCTATATCATTGTTAGAGATATGAATCCTCTACTTGACTTGTCTATATCATTGTTAGAGATATGAATCCTCTACTTGACTTGTCTATATCATTGTTAGAGATATGAATCCTCTACTTGACTTGTCTGTATCATTGTTAGAGATATGAATCCTCTACTTGACTTGTCTGTATCATTGTTAGAGACATGAATCCTCTACTTGACTTGTCTGTATCATTGTTAGAGATATGAATCCTCTACTTGACTTGTCTGTATCATTGTTAGAGATATGAATCCTCTACTTGACTTGTCTGTATCATTGTTAGAGATATGAATCCTCTACTTGACTTGTCTGTATCATTGTTAGAGATATGAATCCTCTACTTGACTTGTCTGTATCATTGTTAGAGATATGAATCCTCTACTTGACTTGTCTGTATCATTGTTAGAGATATGAATCCTCTACTTGACTTGTCTGTATCATTGTTAGAGATATGAATCCTCTACTTGACTTGTCTGTATCATTGTTAGAGATATGAATCCTCTACTTGACTTGTCTGTATCATTGTTAGAGATATGAATCCTCTACTTGACTTGTCTGTATCATTGTTAGAGATATGAATCCTCTACTTGACTTGTCTGTATCATTGTTAGAGATATGAATCCTCTACTTGACTTGTCTGTATCATTGTTAGAGATATGAATCCTCTACTTGACTTGTCTGTATCATTGTTAGAGATATGAATCCTCTACTTGACTTGTCTGTATCATTGTTAGAGATATGAATCCTCTACTTGACTTGTCTGTATCATTGTTAGAGATATGAATCCTCTACTTGACTTGTCTGTACTTGACTATCATTGTTAGAGATATGAATCCTCTACTTGACTTGTCTGTATCATTGTTAGAGATATGAATCCTCTACTTGACTTGTCTGTATCATTGTTAGAGATATGAATCCTCTACTTGACTTGTCTGTATCATTGTTAGAGACATGAATCCTCTACTTGACTTGTCTGTATCATTGTTAGAGACATGAATCCTCTACTTGACTTGTCTGTATCATTGTTAGAGACATGAATCCTCTACTTGACTTGTCTGTATCATTGTTAGAGACATGAATCCTCTACTTGACTTGTCTGTATCATTGTTAGAGATATGAATCCTCTACTTGACTTGTCTGTATCATTGTTAGAGATATGAATCCTCTACTTGACTTGTCTGTATCATTGTTAGAGATATGAATCCTCTACTTGACTTGTCTGTATCATTGTTAGAGATATGAATCCTCTACTTGACTTGTCTGTATCATTGTTAGAGACATGAATCCTCTACTTGACTTGTCTGTATCATTGTTAGAGACATGAATCCTCTACTTGACTTGTCTGTATCATTGTTAGAGATATGAATCCTCTACTTGACTTGTCTGTATCATTGTTAGAGATATGAATCCTCTACTTGACTTGTCTGTATCATTGTTAGAGACATGAATCCTTGACTTGACTTATCATTGTTAGAGACATGAATCCTCTACTTGACTTGTCTGTATCATTGTTAGAGACATGAATCCTCTACTTGACTTGTCTGTATCATTGTTAGAGACATGAATCCTCTACTTGACTTGTCTGTATCATTGTTAGAGATATGAATCCTCTACTTGACTTGTCTGTATCATTGTTAGAGACATGAATCCTCTACTTGACTTGTCTGTATCATTGTTAGAGATATGAATCCTCTACTTGACTTGTCTGTATCATTGTTAGAGAGATATGAATCCTCTACTTGACTTGTCTGTATCATTGTTAGAGATATGAATCCTCTACTTGACTTGTCTGTTTGTTAGAGATATGAATCCTCTACTTGACTTGTCTGTATCATTGTTAGAGATATGAATCCTCTACTTGACTTGTCTGTATCATTGTTAGAGACATGAATCCTCTACTTGACTTGTCTGTATCATTGTTAGAGATATGAATCCTCTACTTGACTTGTCTGTATCATTGTTAGAGACATGAATCCTCTACTTGACTTGTCTGTATCATTGTTAGAGACATGAATCCTCTACTTGACTTGTCTGTATCATTGTTAGAGACATGAATCCTCTACTTGACTTGTCTGTATCATTGTTAGAGACATGAATCCTCTACTTGACTTGTCTGTATCATTGTTAGAGACATGAATCCTCTACTTGACTTGTCTATATCATTCTTAGAGATATGAATCCTCTACTTGACTTGTCTATATCATTGTTAGAGATATGAATCCTCTACTTGACTTGAATCATTGTTACTTGACTTGTCTATATCATTGTTAGAGACATGAATCCTCTACTTGACTTGAATTGTTAGAGACATGATGAATCCTCTACTTGACTTGTCTTGTTAGAGACTCCTCTACTTGACTTGTCTGTATCATTGTTAGAGACATGAATCCTCTACTTGACTTGTCTGTATCATTGTTAGAGACATGAATCCTCTACTTGACTTCTATATCATTGTTAGAGATATGAATCCTCTACTTGACTTGTCTATATCATTGTTAGAGATATGAATCCTCTACTTGACTTGTCTATATCATTGTTAGAGATATGAATCCTCTACTTGACTTGTCTATATCATTGTTAGAGATATGAATCCTCTACTTGACTTGTTAGAGACTGAATATCATTGTTAGAGATATGAATCCTCTACTTGACTTGTCTGTATCATTGTTAGAGATATGAATCCTCTACTTGACTTGTCTGTATCATTGTTAGAGATATGAATCCTCTACTTGACTTGTCTGTATCATTGTTAGAGATATGAATCCTCTACTTGACTTGTCTGTATCATTGTTAGAGATATGAATCCTCTACTTGACTTGTCTGTATCATTGTTAGAGATATGAATCCTCTACTTGACTTGTCTGTATCATTGTTAGAGATATGAATCCTCTACTTGACTTGTCTGTATCATTGTTAGAGATATGAATCCTCTACTTGACTTGTCTGTATCATTGTTAGAGATATGAATCCTCTACTTGACTTGTCTGTATCATTGTTAGAGATTCTACTTGACTTGTCTGTATCATTGTTAGAGATATGAATCCTCTACTTGACTTGTCTGTATCATTGTTAGAGAGATATGAATCCTCTACTTGACTTGTCTGTCTGTATCATTGTTAGAGATATGAATCCTCTACTTGACTTGTCTGTATCATTGTTAGAGATATGAATCCTCTACTTGACTTGTCTGTATCATTGTTAGAGATATGAATCCTCTACTTGACTTGTCTGTATCATTGTTAGAGATATGAATCCTCTACTTGACTTGTCTGTATCATTCTACTTGACTTGTCTATATCATTGTTAGAGATATGAATCCTCTACTTGACTTGTCTGTATCATTGTTAGAGATATGAATCCTCTACTTGACTTGTCTGTATCATTGTTAGAGATATGAATCCTCTACTTGACTTGTCTGTATCATTGTTAGAGATATGAATCCTCTACTTGACTTGTCTGTATATCATTGTTAGAGATATGAATCCTCTACTTGACTTGTCTATATCATTGTTAGAGACATGAATCCTCTACTTGACTTGTCTATATCATTGTTAGAGATATGAATCCTCTACTTGACTTGTCTGTATCATTGTTAGAGACGGAATCCTCTACTTGACTTGTCTATATCATTCTTAGAGATATGAATCCTCTACTTGACTTGTCTATATCATTGTTAGAGACGTGAATCCTTGACTTGACTTGTCTATATCATTGTTAGAGATATGAATCCTCTACTTGACTTGTCTGTATCATTGTTAGAGACATGAATCCTCTACTTGACTTGTCTGTATCATTGTTAGAGACGTGAATCCTCTACTTGACTTGTCTGTATCATTGTTAGAGACATGAATCCTCTACTTGACTTGTCTGTATCATTGTTAGAGACATGAATCCTCTACTTGACTTGTCTGTATCATTGTTAGAGATATGAATCCTCTACTTGACTTGTCTGTATCATTGTTAGAGATCCTCTACTTGACTTGTCTGTATCATTGTTAGAGATATGAATCCTCTACTTGACTTGTCTGTATCATTGTTAGAGACATGAATCCTCTACTTGACTTGTCTGTATCATTGTTAGAGACATGAATCCTCTACTTGACTTGTCTGTATCATTGTTAGAGACATGAATCCTCTACTTGACTTGTCTGTATCATTGTTAGAGATATGAATCCTCTACTTGACTTGTCTATATCATTGTTAGAGACATGAATCCTCTACTTGACTTGTCTATATCATTGTTAGAGACATGAATCCTCTACTTGACTTGTCTGTATCATTGTTAGAGACATGAATCCTCTACTTGACTTGTCTGTATCATTGTTAGAGACATGAATCCTCTACTTGACTTGTCTATATCATTGTTAGAGACATGAATCCTCTACTTGACTTGTCTATATCATTGTTAGAGACATGAATCCTCTACTTGACTTGTCTATATCATTGTTAGAGACATGAATCCTCTACTTGACTTGTCTATATCATTGTTAGAGATATGAATCCTCTACTTGACTTGTCTATATCATTGTTAGAGATATGAATCCTCTACTTGACTTGTCTGTATCATTGTTAGAGATATGAATCCTCTACTTGACTTGTCTGTATCATTGTTAGAGACATGAATCCTCTACTTGACTTGTCTGTATCATTGTTAGAGACATGAATCCTCTACTTGACTTGTCTGTATCATTGTTAGAGATATGAATCCTCTACTTGACTTGTCTGTATCATTGTTACTTGACTTGACTTGTCTGTATCATTGTTAGAGATATGAATCCTCTACTTGACTTGTCTATATCATTGTTAGAGATATGAATCCTCTACTTGACTTGTCTGTATCATTGTTAGAGATATGAATCCTCTACTTGACTTGTCTGTATCATTGTTAGAGATATGAATCCTCTACTTGACTTGTCTGTATCATTGTTAGAGATATGAATCCTCTACTTGACTTGTCTGTATCATTGTTAGAGATATGAATCCTCTACTTGACTTGTCTGTATCATTGTTAGAGATATGAATCCTCTACTTGACTTGTCTGTATCATTGTTAGAGATATGAATCCTCTACTTGACTTGTCTGTATCATTGTTAGAGATATGAATCCTCTACTTGACTTGTCTGTATCATTGTTAGAGATATGAATCCTCTACTTGACTTGTCTGTATCATTGTTAGAGATATGAATCCTCTACTTGACTTGTCTGTATCATTGTTAGAGATATGAATCCTCTACTTGACTTGTCTGTATCATTGTTAGAGATATGAATCCTCTACTTGACTTGTCTGTATCATTGTTAGAGATATGAATCCTCTACTTGACTTGTCTGTATCATTGTTAGAGATATGAATCCTCTACTTGACTTGTCTGTATCATTGTTAGAGATATGAATCCTCTACTTGACTTGTCTGTATCATTGTTAGAGATATGAATCCTCTACTTGACTTGTCTGTATCATTGTTAGAGATATGAATCCTCTACTTGACTTGTCTGTATCATTGTTAGAGATATGAATCCTCTACTTGACTTGTCTGTATCATTGTTAGAGATATGAATCCTCTACTGAATCATTGTTAGAGATATGAATCCTCTACTTGACTTGTCTGTATCATTGTTAGAGATATGAATCCTCTACTTGACTTGTCTGTATCATTGTTAGAGATATGAATCCTCTACTTGACTTGTCTGTATCATTGTTAGAGACCTCTATGAATCCTCTACTTGACTTGTCTGTATCATTGTTAGAGATATGAATCCTCTACTTGACTTGTCTGTATCATTGTTAGAGATATGAATCCTCTACTTGACTTGTCTGTATCATTGTTAGAGATATGAATCCTCTACTTGACTTGTCTGTATCATTGTTAGAGATATGAATCCTCTACTTGACTTGTCTGTATCATTGTTAGAGACATGAATCCTCTACTTGACTTGTCTGTATCATTGTTAGAGATATGAATCCTCTACTTGACTTGTCTGTATCATTGTTAGAGAGACATGAATCCTCTACTTGACTTGTCTGTATCATTGTTAGAGATATGAATCCTCTACTTGACTTGTCTGTATCATTGTTAGAGATGATGAATCCTCTACTTGACTTGTCTGTATCATTGTTAGAGATATGAATCCTCTACTTGACTTGTCTGTATCATTGTTAGAGATATGAATCCTCTACTTGACTTGTCTGAATATCATTGTTAGAGATATGAATCCTCTACTTGACTTGTCTGTATCATTGTTAGAGATATGAATCCTCTACTTGACTTGTCTGTATCATTGTTAGAGATATGAATCCTCTACTTGACTTGTCTGTATCATTGTTAGAGATATGAATCCTCTACTTGACTTGTCTGTATCATTGTTAGAGATATGAATCCTCTACTTGACTTGTCTGTATCATTGTTAGAGATATGAATCCTCTACTTGACTTGTCTGTATCATTGTTAGAGACATGAATCCTCTACTTGACTTGTCTGTATCATTGTTAGAGATATGAATCCTCTACTTGACTTGTCTGTATCATTGTTAGAGACATGAATCCTCTACTTGACTTGTCTGTATCATTGTTAGAGATATGAATCCTCTACTTGACTTGTCTGTATCATTGTTAGAGATATGAATCCTCTACTTGACTTGTCTGTATTATAGTTAGAGACATGAATCCTCTTGACTTGTCTGTATCATTGTTAGAGATATGAATCCTCTACTTGACTTGTCTATCATTGTTAGAGACATGAATCCTCTACTTGACTTGTCTGTATCATTGTTAGAGATACATGAATCCTCTACTTGACTTGTCTGTATCATTGTTAGAGACATGAATCCTCTACTTGACTTGTCTGTATCATTGTTAGAGACATGAATCCTCTACTTGACTTGTCTATATCATTGTTAGAGATATGAATCCTCTACTTGACTTGTCTGTCATTGAGATAGAGACTTGATGAATCCTCTACTTGACTTGTCTATATCATTGTTAGAGATATGAATCCTCTACTTGACTTGTCTATATCATTGTTAGAGATATGAATCCTCTACTTGACTTGTCTGTATCATTGTTAGAGACATGAATCCTCTACTTGACTTGTCTGTATCATTGTTAGAGACGTGAATCCTCTACTTGACTTGTCTGTATCATTGTTAGAGATATGAATCCTCTACTTGACTTGTCTGTATCATTGTTAGAGACATGAATCCTCTACTTGACTTGTCTGTATCATTGTTAGAGACATGAATCCTCTACTTGACTTGTCTGTATCATTGTTAGAGACATGAATCCTCTACTTGACTTGTCTGTATCATTGTTAGAGATATGAATCCTCTACTTGACTTGTCTGTATCATTGTTAGAGACATGAATCCTCTACTTGACTTGTCTGTATCATTGTTAGAGACATGAATCCTCTACTTGACTTGTCTGTATCATTGTTAGAGACATGAATCCTCTACTTGACTTGTCTATATCATTCTTAGAGATATGAATCCTCTACTTGACTTGTCTATATCATTGTTAGAGATATGAATCCTCTACTTGACTTGTCTATATCATTGTTAGAGATCCTCTATGAATCCTCTACTTGACTTGTCTGTATCATTGTTAGAGACATGAATCCTCTACTTGACTTGTCTGTATCATTGTTAGAGACATGAATCCTCTACTTGACTTGTCTATCATTGTTAGAGATATCATTGTTAGAGAGATGAATCCTCTACTTGACTTGTCTGTATCATTGTTAGAGACATGAATCCTCTACTTGACTTGTCTGTATCATTGTTAGAGACATGAATCCTCTACTTGACTTGTCTGTATCATTGTTAGAGATATGAATCCTCTACTTGACTTGTCTGTATCATTGTTAGAGATATGAATCCTCTACTTGACTTGTCTGTATCATTGTTAGAGACATGAATCCTCTACTTGACTTGTCTGTATCATTGTTAGAGACATGAATCCTCTACTTGACTTGTCTGTATCATTGTTAGAGATATGAATCCTCTACTTGACTTGTCTGTATCATTGTTAGAGATATGAATCCTCTACTTGACTTGTCTGTATCATTGTTAGAGATATGAATCCTCTACTTGACTTGTCTGTATCATTGTTAGAGATATGAATCCTCTACTTGACTTGTCTGTATCATTGTTAGAGATATGAATCCTCTACTTGACTTGTCTGTTAGAGATATATCATTGTTAGAGATATGAATCCTCTACTTGACTTGTCTATATCATTGTTAGAGAGATGAATCCTCTACTTGACTTGTCTGTATCATTGTTAGAGATATGAATCCTCTACTTGACTTGTCTGTATCATTGTTAGAGATATGAATCCTCTACTTGACTTGTCTGTATCATTGTTAGAGATATGAATCCTCTACTTGACTTGTCTGTATCATTGTTAGAGATATGAATCCTCTACTTGACTTGTCTGTATCATTGTTAGAGATATGAATCCTCTTGACTTGACTTGTTAGAGATATGAATCCTCTACTTGACTTGTCTGTATCATTGTTAGAGATATGAATCCTCTACTTGACTTGTCTGTATCATTGTTAGAGATATGAATCCTCTACTTGACTTGTCTGTATCATTGTTAGAGATATGAATCCTCTACTTGACTTGTCTGTATCATTGTTAGAGATATGAATCCTCTACTTGACTTGTCTGTATCATTGTTAGAGATATGAATCCTCTACTTGACTTGTCTGTATCATTGTTAGAGATATGAATCCTCTACTTGACTTGTCTGTATCATTGTTAGAGATATGAATCCTCTACTTGACTTGTC
This sequence comes from Tachypleus tridentatus, assembly GCF_004210375.1. Classification (NCBI taxonomy): domain Eukaryota; kingdom Metazoa; phylum Arthropoda; class Merostomata; order Xiphosura; family Limulidae; genus Tachypleus; species Tachypleus tridentatus. Next base: position 32,749,986 of record NC_134835.1, read on the forward strand.
TGTATCATTGTTAGAGATATGAATCCTCTACTTGACTTGTCTGTATCATTGTTAGAGATATGAATCCTCTACTTGACTTGTCTGTATCATTGTTAGAGACATGAATCCTCTACTTGACTTGTCTGTATCATTGTTAGAGACATGAATCCTCTACTTGACTTGTCTGTATCATTGTTAGAGATATGAATCCTCTACTTGACTTGTCTGTATCATTGTTAGAGATATGAATCCTCTACTTGACTTGTCTATATCCTCTACTTGACTTGTCTGTATCATTGTTAGAGATATGAATCCTCTACTTGACTTGTCTGTATCATTGTTAGAGATATGAATCCTCTACTTGACTTGTCTGTATCATTGTTAGAGACATGAATCCTCTACTTGACTTGTCTGTATCATTGTTAGAGACATGAATCCTACTTGACTTGATCATTGTTAGAGACTGAATATCATTGTTAGAGACATGAATCCTCTACTTGACTTGTCTGTATCATTGTTAGAGATATGAATCCTCTACTTGACTTGTCTGTATCATTGTTAGAGACATGAATCCTCTACTTGACTTGTCTGTATCATTGTTAGAGATATGAATCCTCTACTTGACTTGTCTGTATCATTGTTAGAGACATGAATCCTCTACTTGACTTGTCTGTATCATTGTTAGAGATATGAATCCTCTACTTGACTTGTCTTGTCTGTCATTGTTAGAGATATGAATCCTCTACTTGACTTGTCTGTATCATTGTTAGAGACATGAATCCTCTACTTGACTTGTCTGTATCATTGTTAGAGATATGAATCCTCTACTTGACTTGTCTATATCATTGTTAGAGACATGAATCCTCTACTTGACTTGTCTGTATCATTGTTAGAGATGAATCCTCTGACTTGTCTGTATCATTGTTAGAGACGTGAATCCTCTACTTGACTTGTCTATATCATTGTTAGAGACATATGAATCCTCTACTTGACTTGTCTGTATCATTGTTAGAGATATGAATCCTCTACTTGACTTGTCTATATCATTGTTAGAGATATGAATCCTCTACTTGACTTGTCTGTATCATTGTTAGAGATATGAATCCTCTACTTGACTTGTCTGTATCATTGTTAGAGATGAATCCTCTACTTGACTTGTCTGTATCATTGTTAGAGATATGAATCCTCTACTTGACTTGTCTACATTGTTAGAGAGACATGAATCCTCTACTTGACTTGTCTGTATCATTGTTAGAGATATGAATCCTCTACTTGACTTGTCTGTATCATTGTTAGAGATATGAATCCTCTACTTGACTTGTCTGTATCATTGTTAGAGATATGAATCCTCTACTTGACTTGTCTGTATCATTGTTAGAGATATGAATCCTCTACTTGACTTGTCTGTATCATTGTTAGAGATATGAATCCTCTACTTGACTTGTCTGTATCATTGTTAGAGATATGAATCCTCTACTTGACTTGTCTGTATCATTGTTAGAGATATGAATCCTCTACTTGACTTGTCTGTATCATTGTTAGAGACGTGAATCCTCTACTTGACTTGTCTGTATCATTGTTAGAGATAGAGATATGAATCCTCTACTTGACTTGTCTGTATCATTGTTAGAGATATGAATCCTCTACTTGACTTGTCTGTATCATTGTTAGAGATATGAATCCTCTACTTGACTTGTCTGTATCATTGTTAGAGACATGAATCCTCTACTTGACTTGTCTGTATCATTGTTAGAGACATGAATCCTCTACTTGACTTGTCTGTATCATTGTTAGAGATATGAATCCTCTACTTGACTTGTCTGAGATATATCATTGTTAGAGATATGAATCCTCTACTTGACTTGTCTGTATCATTGTTAGAGATATGAATCCTCTACTTGACTTGTCTGTATCATTGTTCTACTTGACTTGTCTGTATCATTGTTAGAGACATGAATCCTCTACTTGACTTGTCTGTATCATTGTTAGAGACATGAATCCTCTACTTGACTTGTCTGTATCATTGTTAGAGATATGAATCCTCTACTTGACTTGTCTGTATCATTGTTAGAGATATGAATCCTCTACTTGACTTGTCTGTATCATTGTTAGAGATATGAATCCTCTACTTGACTTGTCTGTATCATTGTTAGAGACATGAATCCTCTACTTGACTTGTCTGTATCATTGTTAGAGATATGAATCCTCTACTTGACTTGTCTGTATCATTGTTAGAGACATGAATCCTCTACTTGACTTGTCTGTATCATTGTTAGAGACATGAATCCTCTACTTGACTTGTCTGTATTGTTAGAGACATGAATTACTTGAGATATGAATCCCTCTACTTGACTTGTCTATATCATTGTTAGAGATATGAATCCTCTACTTGACTTGTCTATATCATTGTTAGAGATATGAATCCTCTACTTGACTTGTCTGTATCATTGTTAGAGACGTGAATCCTTGACTTGACTTGTCTATATCATTGTTAGAGACATGAAGAGACGGAATCCTCTACTTGACTTGTCTGTATCATTGTTAGAGATATGAATCCTCTACTTGACTTGTCTGTATCATTGTTAGAGATATGAATCCTCTACTTGACTTGTCTGTATCATTGTTAGAGACATGAATCCTCTACTTGACTTGTCTGTATCATTGTTAGAGATATGAATCCTCTACTTGACTTGTCTGTATCATTGTTAGAGATGATGAATCCTCTACTTGACTTGTCTGTATCATTGTTAGAGATATGAATCCTCTACTTGACTTGTCTGTATCATTGTTAGAGATATGAATCCTCTACTTGACTTGTCTGTATCATTGTTAGAGATATGAATCCTCTACTTGACTTGTCTGTATCATTGTTAGAGACATGAATCCTCTACTTGACTTGTCTGTATCATTGTTAGAGACATGAATCCTCTACTTGACTTGTCTGTATCATTGTTAGAGATATGAATCCTCTACTTGACTTGTCTGTATCATTGTTAGAGATATGAATCCTCTACTTGACTTGTCTGTATCATTGTTAGAGATATGAATCCTCTACTTGACTTGTCTGTATCATTGTTAGAGATATGAATCCTCTACTTGACTTGTCTGTATCATTGTTAGAGATATGAATCCTCTACTTGACTTGTCTGTATCATTGTTAGAGATATGAATCCTCTACTTGACTTGTCTGTATCATTGTTAGAGATATGAATCCTCTACTTGACTTGTCTGTATCATTGTTAGAGATATGAATCCTCTACTTGACTTGTCTGTATCATTGTTAGAGACATGAATCCTCTACTTGACTTGTCTGTATCATTGTTAGAGATATGAATCCTCTACTTGACTTGTCTGTATCATTGTTAGAGATATGAATCCTCTACTTGACTTGTCTGTATCATTGTTAGAGACATGAATCCTCTACTTGACTTGTCTGTATCATTGTTAGAGATATGAATCCTCTACTTGACTTGTCTATATCATTGTTAGAGATATGAATCCTCTACTTGACTTGTCTGTATCATTGTTAGAGATATGAATCCTCTACTTGACTTGTCTGTATCATTGTTAGAGATATGAATCCTCTACTTGACTTGTCTGTATCATTGTTAGAGATATGAATCCTCTACTTGACTTGTCTGTATCATTGTTAGAGATATGAATCCTCTACTTGACTTGTCTGTATCATTGTTAGAGATATGAATCCTCTACTTGACTTGTCTGTATCATTGTTAGAGATATGAATCCTCTACTTGACTTGTCTGTATCATTGTTAGAGATATGAATCCTCTACTTGACTTGTCTGTATCCTTGTTAGAGATATACCTCTACTTGACTTGTCTGTATCATTGTTAGAGACATGAATCCTCTACTTGACTTGTCTGTATCATTGTTAGAGATATGAATCCTCTACTTGACTTGTCTGTATCATTGTTAGAGACCTCTACTTGACTTGTCTGTATCCTCTACTTGACTTGTCTGTATCATTGTTAGAGATATGAATCCTCTACTTGACTTGTCTGTATCATTGTTAGAGACATGAATCCTCTACTTGACTTGTCTGTATCATTGTTAGAGATGAATCCTCTCTACTTGACTTGTCTGTATCATTGTTAGATATATGAATCCTCTACTTGACTTGTCTGTATCATTGTTAGAGATATGAATCCTCTACTTGACTTGTCTGTATCATTGTTAGAGACATGAATCCTCTACTTGACTTGTCTGTATCATTGTTAGAGACTTGAATCCTCTACTTGACTTGTCTGTATCATTGTTAGAGATATGAATCCTCTACTTGACTTGTCTGTATCATTGTTAGAGATATGAATCCTCTACTTGACTTGTCTGTATCATTGTTAGAGATATGAATCCTCTACTTGACTTGTCTGTATCATTGTTAGAGATATGAATCCTCTACTTGACTTGTCTGTATCATTGTTAGAGATATGAATCCTCTACTTGACTTGTCTATATCATTGTTAGAGACATGAATCCTCTACTTGACTTGTCTTGTCTGTATCATTGTTAGAGACATGAATCCTCTACTTGACTTGTCTATATCATTGTTAGAGACATGAATCCTCTACTTGACTTGTCTGTATCATTGTTAGAGACATGAATCCTCTACTTGACTTGTCTATATCATTGTTAGAGATATGAATCCTCTACTTGACTTGTCTATATCATTGTTAGAGACCTCTATGAATCCTCTACTTGACTTGTCTGTATCATTGTTAGAGATATGAATCCTCTACTTGACTTGTCTGTATCATTGTTAGAGACATGAATCCTCTACTTGACTTGTCTGTATCATTGTTAGAGATATGAATCCTCTACTTGACTTGTCTGTATCATTGTTAGAGACGTGAATCCTCTACTGAATCCTCTACTTGACTTGTCTGTATCATTGTTAGAGATATGAATCCTCTACTTGACTTGTCTGTATCATTGTTAGAGATATGAATCCTCTACTTGACTTGTCTGTATCATTGTTAGAGATATGAATCCTCTACTTGACTTGTCTGTATCATTGTTAGAGATATGAATCCTCTACTTGACTTGTCTGTATCATTGTTAGAGATATGAATCCTCTACTTGACTTGTCTGTATCATTGTTAGAGACATGAATCCTCTACTTGACTTGTCTGTATCATTGTTAGAGATATGAATCCTCTACTTGACTTGTCTGTATCATTGTTAGAGATATGAATCCTCTACTTGACTTGTCTGTATCATTGTTAGAGATATGAATCCTCTACTTGACTTGTCTGTATCATTGTTAGAGATATGAATCCTCTACTTGACTTGTCTGTATCATTGTTAGAGATATGAATCCTCTACTTGACTTGTCTGTATCATTGTTAGAGATATGAATCCTCTACTTGACTTGTCTGTATCATTGTTAGAGATATGAATCCTCTACTTGACTTGTCTGTATCATTGTTAGAGATATGAATCCTCTACTTGACTTGTCTGTATCATTGTTAGAGATATGAATCCTCTACTTGACTTGTCTGTATCATTGTTAGAGATATGAATCCTCTACTTGACTTGTCTGTATCATTGTTAGAGATATGAATCCTCTACTTGACTTGTCTGTATCATTGTTAGAGATATGAATCCTCTACTTGACTTGTCTGTATCATTGTTAGAGATATGAATCCTCTATACTCATTGTTAGAGATATGAATCCTCTACTTGACTTGTCTGTATCATTGTTAGAGATATGAATCCTCTACTTGACTTGTCTGTATCATTGTTAGAGATATGAATCCTCTACTTGACTTGTCTGTATCATTGTTAGAGATATGAATCCTCTACTTGACTTGTCTGTATCATTGTTAGAGATATGAATATCATTGTTAGAGATATGAATCCTCTACTTGACTTGTCTGTATCATTGTTAGAGATATGAATCCTCTACTTGACTTGTCTGTATCATTGTTAGAGATATGAATCCTCTACTTGACTTGTCTACTATCATTGTTAGAGATATGAATCCTCTACTTGACTTGTCTGTATCATTGTTAGAGATATGAATCCTCTACTTGACTTGTCTGTATCATTGTTAGAGACTGAATCCTCTTGACTTGTCTGTATCATTGTTAGAGACTGAATATTGACTTGTCTGTATCATTGTTAGAGATATGAATCCTCTACTTGACTTGTCTGTATCATTGTTAGAGATATGAATCCTCTACTTGACTTGTCTGTATCATTGTTAGAGATATGAATCCTCTACTTGACTTGTCTGTATCATTGTTAGAGACATGAATCCTCTACTTGACTTGTCTGTATCATTGTTAGAGATATGAATCCTCTACTTGACTTGTCTGTATCATTGTTAGAGACACTTGACTTGTCTGTATCATTGTTAGAGATATGAATCCTCTACTTGACTTGTCTATATCATTGTTAGAGATCATTGTTATGAATCCTCTACTTGACTTGTCTATATCATTGTTAGAGACTTGATGAATCCTCTACTTGACTTGTCTATATCATTGTTAGAGATATGAATCCTCTACTTGACTTGTCTGTATCATTGTTAGAGACATGAATCCTCTACTTGACTTGTCTGTATCATTGTTAGAGACGTGAATCCTCTACTTGACTTGTCTGTATCATTGTTAGAGACATGAATCCTCTACTTGACTTGTCTGTATCATTGTTAGAGACATGAATCCTCTACTTGACTTGTCTGTATCATTGTTAGAGACATGAATCCTCTACTTGACTTGTCTATATCATTGTTAGAGACATGAATCCTCTACTTGACTTGTCTGTATCATTGTTAGAGACATGAATCCTCTACTTGACTTGTCTATCATTGTTAGAGAATATGAATCCTCTACTTGACTTGTCTGTATCATTGTTAGAGATATGAATCCTCTACTTGACTTGTCTATATCATTCTTAGAGATATGAATCCTCTACTTGACTTGTCTATATCATTGTTAGAGACATGAATCCTCTACTTGACTTGTCTGTATCATTGTTAGAGATATGAATCCTCTACTTGACTTGTCTGTATCATTGTTAGAGATATGAATCCTCTACTTGACTTGTCTGTATCATTGTTAGAGATATGAATCCTCTACTTGACTTGTCTGTATCATTGTTAGAGACATGAATCCTCTACTTTACTTGTCTATATCATTGTTAGAGATATTGTTAGAGACATCCTCTACTTGACTTGTCTGTATCATTGTTAGAGATATGAATCCTCTACTTGACTTGTCTGTATCATTGTTAGAGATATGAATCCTCTACTTGACTTGTCTGTATCCCTCTACTTGACTTGTCTGTATCATTGTTAGAGATATGAATCCTCTACTTGACTTGTCTGTATCATTGTTAGAGATATGAATCCTCTACTTGACTTGTCTGTATCATTGTTAGAGATATGAATCCTCTACTTGACTTGTCTGTATCATTGTTAGAGACATGAATCCTCTACTTGACTTGTCTGTATCATTGTTAGAGATATGAATCCTCTACTTGACTTGTCTGTATCATTGTTAGAGATATGAATCCTCTACTTGACTTGTCTGTATCATTGTTAGAGATATGAATCCTCTACTTGACTTGTCTGTATCATTGTTAGAGATATGAATCCTCTACTTGACTTGTCTGTATCATTGTTAGAGATATGAATCCTCTACTTGACTTGTCTGTATCATTGTTAGAGATATGAATCCTCTACTTGACTTGTCTGTATCATTGTTAGAGATATGAATCCTGTTAGAGATATGAATCTCTACTTGACTTGTCTGTATCATTGTTAGAGATATGAATCCTCTACTTGACTTGTCTATATCATTGTTAGAGATATGAATCCTCTACTTGACTTGTCTGTATCATTGTTAGAGATATGAATCCTCTACTTGACTTGTCTGTATCATTGTTAGAGACATGAATCCTCTACTTGACTTGTCTGTATCATTGTTAGAGACATGAATCCTCTACTTGACTTGTCTGTATCATTGTTAGAGATATGAATCCTCTACTTGACTTGTCTGTATCATTGTTAGAGACATGAATCCTCTACTTGACTTGTCTGTATCATTGTTAGAGACATGAATCCTCTACTTGACTTGTCTGTATCATTGTTAGAGACATGAATCCCTCTACTTGACTTGTCTGTATCATTGTTAGAGACCTCTACTTGACTGAATCCTCTACTTGACTTGTCTGTATCATTGTTAGAGATATGAATCCTCTACTTGACTTGTCTGTATCATTGTTAGAGATATGAATCCTCTACTTGACTTGTCTGTATCATTGTTAGAGATATGAATCCTCTACTTGACTTGTCTGTATCATTGTTAGAGATAATCCTCTAATCCTACTTGTTAGAGACATGAATCCTCTACTTGACTTGTCTGTATCATTGTTAGAGATATGAATCCTCTACTTGACTTGTCTGTATCATTGTTAGAGATATGAATCCTCTACTTGACTTGTCTGTATCATTGTTAGAGATATGAATCCTCTACTTGACTTGTCTGTATCATTGTTAGAGATATGAATCCTCTACTTGACTTGTCTGTATCATTGTTAGAGATATGAATCCTCTACTTGACTTGTCTGTATCATTGTTAGAGATATGAATCCTCTACTTGACTTGTCTGTATCATTGTTAGAGATATGAATCCTCTACTTGACTTGTCTGTATCATTGTTAGAGATATGAATCCTCTACTTGACTTGTCTGTATCATTGTTAGAGATATGAATCCTCTACTTGACTTGTCTATATCATTGTTAGAGACATGAATCCTCTACTTGACTTGTCTATATCATTGTTAGAGATATGAATCCTCTACTTGACTTGTCTCCTCTACTTGTATCATTGTTAGAGACATGAATCCTCTACTTGACTTGTCTGTATCATTGTTAGAGATATGAATCCTCTACTTGACTTGTCTATATCATTGTTAGAGATATGAATCCTCTACTTGACTTGTCTGTATCATTGTTAGAGACTCCTCTACTTGACTTGTCTATATCATTGTTAGAGATACTTGACTTGTCTGTATCATTGTTAGATCCTCTAATCTTCTACTTGACTTGTCTGTATCATTGTTAGAGACATGAATCCTCTACTTGACTTGTCTGTATCATTGTTAGAGATATGAATCCTCTACTTGACTTGTCTGTATCATTGTTAGAGATATGAATCCTCTACTTGACTTGTCTATATCATTGTTAGAGATATGAATCCTCTACTTGACTTGTCTATATCATTGTTAGAGATATGAATCCTCTACTTGACTTGTCTGTATCATTGTTAGAGATATTCTACTTGACTTGTCTATATCATTGTTAGAGATATGAATCCTCTACTTGACTTGTCTATATCCTCCTCTACTACTTGACTTGTCTGTATCATTGTTAGAGACTTGTCTGTATGAATCCTCTACTTGACTTGTCTGTATCATTGTTAGAGACATGAATCCTCTACTTGACTTGTCTGTATCATTGTTAGAGATATGAATCCTCTACTTGACTTGTCTGTATCATTGTTAGAGATATGAATCCTCTACTTGACTTGTCTGTATCATTGTTAGAGATATGAATCCTCTACTTGACTTGTCTGTATCATTGTTAGAGATATGAATCCTCTACTTGACTTGTCTGTATCATTGTTAGAGATATGAATCCTCTACTTGACTTGTCTTGTATCATTGTTAGAGACATGAATCCTCTACTTGACTTGTCTGTATCATTGTTAGAGATATCCTCTACTTGACTTGTCTGTATCATTGTTAGAGAATATGAATCCTCTACTTGACTTGTCTGTATCATTGTTAGAGACGTGAATC